>NC_142600.1:1033957-1136007 GCF_041222555.1 Hakea prostrata
ATGAAAAACATATTGGATAATCAACATATTATTTCAATTAAAGTAAACTATAACAAAACAAATTATTATTATAAGGATGAGACAACATTAAAGAAAGAATACGAGCATTCTAAGCATGAAACGATTGCCATCTTCCTAAGGTCAAAAAATAGAACAACCCACTACGACAAACAATATTAAAGTGAGAACACGAGCATTCTCAATTGACTATACATGTTGCAGGTGGAACACCGATTGAAGGGATATGAGTTTGGTAGCAAAGCATATACATAAAGATCCTGAGGGTTATGGTAGGTAACTCTGTATTGATTACACAAAGTATAACATCTACAGATCTACAGATACTATTGCATAGGCAGTTGTTTAGATTTTTTAAGTAACTAGTAAATTTTAATACAGCTCTTTTGTAAACTTGAATCCTAAAAGAAGATAAAGACACTCATAGGGCTTTATGAATGCCAAAGCTGGAACCATTGAAGGGGACAGGCATGTGTTTAATCAAATCCACCGGAGGAGAGATCTCTGGAATTGGACGTCTATGATCATAGCTATATCTGAACATGGTCTGGGGGAAGAATCCATTGCATTGTTTGAAAAGATGGTTACATTTGAAGACCAACCTGATCATATAACATATGTCGGAGTGATATCTGCATGTACCCATGCAGGATTAGTAGAAACAGGTCGGAGCTACTTTAATTTGATGCAGAATGTGCACAACATTTAACCCAATTCAGCATCATTATGCCTGCATGAATAGGCACCACTGTTTGGTCATCCTGGGTTGTTTCCAGAAGCTCAAGAAGTCATAGAGAAGATGCCTATTGAACCAGAATAGGTTGTGGTTCACTTTTAGCTTCTTGCAAGGTTCATAAAAATGTAGAGTTGGCTAGAATTTGCTGAGTATTGCCCCAGAACAAGGTGGGGCATATTATGCTCTTGCCAATATACATTCTACTTGTGGAAGATGGGCTGATGCTGCTAGGGTCCGAGAGTTGATGAAAGATAGAGGTGTAAAGAAATATCAATGATTTAGTTGGATTCAGATGAAGGATAAAGTTCATGTTTTTCGGGTTGAATATGGAGTCCATCTACACAAGGATGCAATCTATTAGGTGATCGGAAAGCTGTGGGAAGAGATAAAAAATATGGCTTTCATCCTTGACACTTGAAGCAGTATTGCATGATCTAGAAGAAGAGTTGAAGGAACAGATACTGAGCCATGACAGTGAGAAGCTAGCACTTGCATGTGGGCTTATGAGTACTCTTGAAAAAACGACTATGAGGATCATGAAGAACCTCAGAGTATGTACTGACTGCCATTTGGCATTTAAGTTCATCTCTAAGCTTGTGGGAAGAGAAATAATACTGAGAGATGTCACCCGTTTTCACCATTTCAAACATGGAACATGTTCTTGTAAGGATTATTGGTAATTGTAGAAAGTTTAAATTTGTTATCATATGATAAAGATGATGTATTCCATGCATGGATATACATCCATATACCATGCTAAAATTTACCTTCACTTACTTGTTTGTACCGTTTAATCACATTCTTGAGCAAATCTAGCTTTTCAAATCGAGCAATTATAGTATTCATCTTCTCAGGCACTTTTCTGTGTTTTTCTCGTTTATATAGTCAGTGTGTCCTTTGAATTGGGTATTACATTGACTTCTATAAACGCATAAGTTCGATAGCTAATCCGTATATACAAGCAGTGTGAACTCTATCTTTCGTGGTGCTGATTTTTGTGTATTGGCAGGTTCAAACTAATCTTATGTTTTCTGCTTGTCATAGGCTCTAAAGGAATTTGATTTCTGAATATGACAAAATTGTATCTTCTTCATATCAGGTATAGCTTGGTCTACTGTGTAAGCTTAAATCATTCAAAGTTGTCTTACCATTGAAGTCAGAATGTTGAGCTAATTTCCTCCACCATTTGAAACCTTTGTTTAACTAAATTGGATTTTAGTTTTTCACTGCTACGAGGGTTTACCTTATTACTCCTTTTTGTTTATCTTTGCATTTGACTTGCTAATTTAAAGATCTCCAGACATCCCAAAACTAATAGTGATGTCAAGGTTTCACTGTTTCCCCCCTTAGTAGTTCCCATGCTGGCTTCTCTTTGTCTAATCCAGTTGGATTTTACTTTTTTCATTGTGAGGAGGGTTTTTCACACCTTTTTATTTTCTGTTATCATTTGTAAGACTTGTTTCTTTCTTACTCATCTCTGCTTTTTAAGATTCTACGTTCTTTCCAACTTGCTCATTTCCAGACTTTTGGATATCCAAAACTAATAGAAAAGTCATGGATTTCTCACTGTTTTCCCTTTCTATAGTTCCCATGCTGGAGAAATTTGTATTACTCTGGTTCTCTAGCTGCTGGAGAATGCATATCAGCATATCCAATCTGTTTTTACTGCTTATCTAGGCTTGCTAACCTTGCATTGGCATTCATCCTCTCCACCCCACCCCCCCCAACTTAAAACATAGGGAAGTAACTATCAACCTCTACTTCTGTCCTCGTTCCCTCAGGACTGGAAATGCAATTATACTCCCTCTTCCCATAACCAGAAAACTGAGTAATATTGTACTGAAATGTGTTTGCGTTTGAGCTTCATTCCATTTTCACTGACAATCTTTAGAACACAAGAACAGAGAACCAAAGGACCAATTGAATGAGCATAAATAAGACCAATCCGTTTCTCAATTTGGGGAAGCAGGAAAGGGAGAAATCTGAATCAAATCAATGAAGGAAAGCTACCAGCTTTGACGAGGCTGGGATTGCTTGGACGAGTAAATGATTGTTGTTAATAATTGTCTTTATCTTCTTTAAGTATGCAATAACATATATTGGAACTGTTACAATACCACAAACCGTATATATGCACAAAAATATTAAATATGCAGTTTGGATCAAAAAGAATATACAACAAATCTGTGGTATCTTACTTGTGTGTATCTAAGTTCGAATCCATCCATTCAAAAATATCAGTGGCAAATGCTTTCAAACTTGGCATCTTTCATTTACCATCCATGAGCCATTGGAGGAGATTGAAACTCATATCTTATGCCAATTCATCGTCAAGGGGATAGGCCTTTAACTTCTGTATCCTTAGCTCCATTCCAATCTTTTGGTAAGGAGTTTGGAATGCTCAACTCCATTCTACTAGAAGCAACTTTACATTGTCAAATAAACAAAGAAATGCTCATCGGATTGAGGGACTACTGGATCTGGTTATATGCAACATGGAATGGTTTTCTAAATTCCCAGAGGCTACTATCCACCATATTATTATCTCTCATTCTGATTATAAGGTTTTCCTACCTAAGGGTGGATCTACAGGAAGGAAAACAGAGGCATCCTTTCAGGTTTGAGCTCTTCTGGACTCATGAAGAATCTTATCTGGACCTTCTTATTCAGAGTTGGCCAGTGCCAGTTAATGTATCTCCTTCATATATTCTTGCAAGCTATCATCTTTATCTTCTTCTTTAAGATCTTGGAATAAGAAAACACTGAAAAACTTGGAGCTCAAACAAAAGGCTCTAAGGAATTTTGTTTTTGCGGGCTCAAAGTGTGAACCTGGATGGAGGATTCAAAGCAATGGTATATCGAAGTAAAGCGTAGACTCGCCCTTCATTACTCTTACACCTAAGGTAGACTCCCCTCACACAGTAGCAAATTTTTGCCGATCAGTCTCTACAATATGAGCTACAAAATCATTTACAACATTTTGGAGAATCGCTTGAAAATTTCGGCTAGATTATTCAGGACTAATGCTCTCAATCGGGGCAGGACCTGAATTTCAACAAAACCAAAGGTCATTATACTCTGAGTACACCTACCAATCGGAAGAGGGATCTTTCGATCCGGTTTCATATGACGCCAACATAAAAAATGGATATCTACCTGGGTATTCCTCCCTCTCTTTTTAGGTAACTTAAAGAAAAAGCATTTTCATATTCTTCTAGCTCTACTTAATGGGAGGTTGCAAGGGTTGAAGACTAAAATCTTATCATCTTCGGGGAAAGCAATCGTCCTTATGCAATATACTCTTGCCGCCTTACCAATTCATTTCATGTTATGCTTCAAGATGCCTTTGACAACTCTGAAGGACATGGAGAAATTTATGCGGTCCTTTTATTGGTCTAATGGAGAAAAGCAACACGTTCACATGGTGAACTGACATACTCCTTGCCCTCCAAAATCTTAAGGTGGTTTGAATTCTACAAACCTTCAAGCAATTAACTTGATGCTTTTGTCTCAAAAGGCATGGGAATTACTTCGTTTTCAAAATTTTATGTGGGGTAGATTAATGCAGCACAAATATTGCACACATTGCACTCATGGGGATGCCGCTCTAATCTAAAGGGGTGGGATCTCTTCAACTATGGCATGTTCATACAGGTAAAATATGGCAATCAAATTAATCCTTCGACTTCTAATTGGATTCCTCACAGTTTGTCGTATCTGGGCTGCTATCCCTTACCAAGGAATGGACCCTCTAAAGTGGCTCAATTGATTGACGGTCATTCTCATACTTAGGACCGGGGACTCTTGTTCACTTCGTGGCCTAAACATATGGTCAACAAATTCTTGCCATTCCAATCCCCCAGTTACCCATTGAAGATCTCATCATCTGGTACTACACTACGTCAACACATTTTCGATTACATCCACTTACAGGTTCACCTTCCTTCATCTCCTTCATGAGAAGGGAATTGCAGAAAGTACATTCATAATCAACAGACAAAAGAGAAAATACAATCTATGGAGACCAATCCTGTATGCCAAGCCATTTATCCCCCTCCCCGCCACCCCCCCCCCCCCAACCAAAAAAATTATATAAAAAAACCCTGTTTGCCAACCATAACTGCTACAAAATACTTGAAAACAACTGATAATATAACAAAACAAGACCAAAGGCTATAGAATCTATCCACATGCTGCTATAAAATCTTCACAACTGATCTTAAATTAGCTTCAAACAAATTTAAGACAAAAGAGAAGCAGAGGATAATTTGCCTCTTCTTTTTCCACCATAATCATATAACTAATGTGAGAGCTGTACAAGTGGCAAACTCATATAGAGAAAAAGATAGGCTATCTTAGAAGCTAAGCATTCTAGAAGGAAAAACAAATTTGTGTGTGTATTCATGCCATGAGATGAGGGGTAGTATTTCTATTTCACAAAGACTGGACCAAATAATCATTATAAAACCCAATATGAGGTAACCTTACTGCAGCTTTTAGGAGTTTTAATGATATCAAGGAGACAATGTTCTCACGTTGTACATTTAATAACTTCTTGCGTGAACTCAGTATTATGAAAAAGAAAGAAAACTACATAATCCAAAATTTCCATCACTTACTGCAGCCTTAAACCTCCATACAAAAAACAAAAGGGTCCAACAAAATTTTGAGGGTGTAGAAGAGCATCATTTGATTAGTTTTTTTAAATCTTACAAATGAATAAAACAATACAACAAAAAATCAACAACAAACTAAGCCTTATCCCAACTAAATGGGGCTAGCTACATGGATCCTTTCAAAACCAAATAGGGAAAACCTAGGTCCACAGAAAGGTAAATAAAATGCAGAAGGAAGAAACACAGTCACAAATCCAACCACAGGTCACCTACCTTGGGATCCCATGACTCCTCTCAAGTATCTTTTCAAATCAAAATTTTAGTCAAGAAATCTGAAATTTACATTGCATGAGTAGGTTATTTATAGCCTTAAAAAGGATTATGAGGTTCAAAGTTATATAAAAACCAATTACTCTTCACTTCAAGTTCAAAGTTCATCAAATGGATGTAGATACAGCTCTCCGAGGGATATGAGGTTAACCTTTGGCATTACATGCATGTAGGGGTTGAAACCATGGCAAAGACACTTGAATTCTACTTTGACTTCAGAAATTGCAAGCTGGTACTCTCCTCAATATCCAGTAATCAATAGGATTCCATTCATTGGCTACATTCTTTGTGATACAAGATTTTGATGAAATCACAATTAACACGATACTCAAGAATAGAACAACGAACCTCGATAAAACTTCTGGGACATTTACAATAAAGTTGTAACAAGCTGCAATAGACTGGGTCTCGAAGGAACAGACTGTTATGCTACTCATTCAAAAGTGTTCTTAGGGGTAAACTTGTTCAAGACTTACAATAAATAGATAAACAAATTGCACCACTTGAACAAGGAGACAAATGAAAACCCAGATACACACAGTCACCCTTCATTATACAAGGTCACCGTTCAAAATAGCAGCTCCAAAAATTTAAACTAACCATTCTCTCTACAGGATTTACCAATTGAAAGGAGAACCATTAAGCCACACATACCCAAATGCATCAATTTTATGCAGTACACAGAACAACAAAATTAAACCCCTCCACAACCCCACAAAAATGTAAAACAACAAATACTAAAAGAAACCGAGCAAGTTATTATAGAGCATTTTTCAGCTTTAATCAACGACAAAATCAGGGTTTCGACCACATCATCAGGAAATCAAAATCAGGGTAGAAGGCAAGTAGAAGGCCATTTTGACCATCCGAGTTGAGACCAAAGTTCGGGAATCGAACCTATGGACTTGGATGAACTAGAAGAAGAACCCTCCACCCTAATTGATTTCAAAAGGAGAGAGAAAGTCAATCTGAAAGGCTAAAAAGGAGATTTTGGCATGCATGAAAACCAATGCTAAAGAACTCCAATGCCAAGGTAAAGTATACCAATGATTGAGAAATGTTTTGAGGAACCTACCCTCCGAAGCCCGTCAAAAATGGGATTCACATGTGAAAGATATAGAATAGACCTGGTTGGTTGGGGCAGGTGATCAGTTTGACCAACCGCCCCCTTCCCAGAAAAGGGTAGTTTTGGGTTTTCAAACTTTAATCCCCTATTTATTGCTTTCTAACCTCATAAATGAATTGTTTTTGTTGCTTTGAGGCTAAAAGCTTGGGACAAGGGAAGAGCCTGAATTTTTTTTTTCCTGAACTAGGAGCTTCTAGTAGAATAAATATTAAAAAAAAAACACAAGAGATGTTTACAACCGATAATACCACCTTCCCTTTGCATCATCTGTCACCAAGGCAAGAAGAGCAACAAGAAGGCTACTACAATCAAGTTAAATTCCCTTATAGGGGCCATGAAACGGGCTAAGAAGTCATCGCCAAAATTACTCCCTCAACCTATGACCAAAAGTGCACTAGGTGAACTCACCAAACAGCTCCCTCATGTCAAATATAAGATCAAAAACATACCATAATGGATCCCAACATCCAGTTACCATGGACACAACAGCAAGGGAATCGGAGAAGGCCTGAATCTACCTATATCCCTTACTCTTTGCGATCACGATACCATGCTTCACAGCAAGAAGCTCTAAGCTAAGGATATTGTCATCATCCACTCTGCCAATGAGGGGAAAACCTGGGATGCCATGTTCGTTCCTCCCCAAAGCACCATATCCACCCCATTGTGAAGTCACAAAGCCATCGTAGTGAATAAAGATCCACCCATCCGGAGGTCTCTCCCTCCTAAATCTTCTTAAAACCTGAAGTCGAAACGGGACCTTAAGATGCCAACGTTGAAAAAAATTCCGACTAATATTGTCATCAAGCATTGGTTTCTCCAAGTTGGATAACCTCCCTCAAACATTGTTAAGAACCTATTGGGTGACATTTTCCACCGTACGATGGTTGTTGCTGGCAAGACGGTTACACCTCTCAACCCAAATAAGATAAACAACAAAGTGAGATTGTGCCCAAACAACTTCTACATCCCAAGTGCTCTCCACTTCATGCTTGTACCCATTTAGAGAGAGAATTTCCTTCCATACTTTACTTGAAATTGAGCAATGAAAAAAAAGATGATTATGTGATTTCTCCCATCTCCACATAAAAAACAGGTGCTATCTATCCCATCCACCCATTTAGTCAATCTCATCTTCGTTGGCGGACTCTGTCACATCCCCCCAGCCAGTACCCTAATTGCAATACCCGGAGGTGTGCTTGATAGTCCTAAAGATCAGTTCTCAACAATCATCCTCCCACATATCACAATAGTATAATCATTGTATTAATGTAATTAAAAAGAAATAATCAAGGATGGATCTCAGAAGGATCACAAAAGAATCATCAGTGTGTGGAAAAATTATACCAATGTAATATTAGAGTATACAGTATACCGGAAATAAACTCTAAAATCAAATGCAGAAAGGTAGATCAAAATATAAAGTAATACAACTAGATAACTAAAGAAGTCTAATAATCAATCTAAGTCTTAGTCATAAATCATCTCCAACTCAAAAAGAGTATGTCTAAACTCAAAGACTTCTGTATCCAATACGGAATATTCTAACTCCATAATAGGACTAATCCTGGTACGCGCAGTCATCCCACAAACATTCTTCACAGTGATGTTCGTGATCACCAATACTTTGTAGACTGTAAATATTACTCACCAAGGTCTCGTAGTCCTTGATCTGCTGTCATCTACACCTGCAACAAGGTCTAAAATGTTGTCCCCGAGGGATGAGCTCAAAAAGAACTCAGTAAGTAGTTCAAATACAAATAACCATTACAATCAATATTCAAGAATAAAGCATGATGCAATATGATATGAGACAATGTGCAAGTATGCATCTAACTCTAACATATGCTAGTCTCTAGTGGTGGACACACATTAAGATAGAAGACCATACTCTTCTAGGCAATCTCAGTCACTCTCCCTCAACAATCTTTGTTTTTTGGGTTCTCCGCGATAGTTAGGTTAGGGCATCCATCTCAAACATTCACCATTGATGGGGTTTAACTCACCACTCTCTCACTTCACCATTGGTATGAGTATTGGCACATGTCAAGGTTATACCTAGCCCAATGCAAGTCATCTATTGAGTCATATCAATCTTGAGGTCATATACTTTCCTTCCGTGCCCGTGCCAGTCCATTCATCGTATCCTATGGATCTAACCAACTCGGACTATGGACTCTTTACCCTATTGGTCATCCACATATAATAAACGGGAAGCTCTCATGTCCTCTCATGGGTTGTCTATCGGTCTTGAGCGCCCATGAGCCCAGGTTTATTATGTGCGACCTTACCAATGAATGGCCCCCACAATGTGATTATGTCCTCTCATGAATCGGATATCGGTCTTGAGTGCCCATAATCCCCATTGCAGCCACGGGTCACTCGGCCTCAATACCCACAGAAATAGGGTGAGATATGATGGGGTTTCCTAGCCAAACACATCTAGACAAGTCCTAGGTATATCATGTAGTAATCATGGAAAGCGTCAAGGGGCATCATAGGAAAGCGTCCCATGCCACCTCCACTGATGTCCTATGACAGAAATACCAAAAGGGCATTCCCCATTCCACAACCACAGCTTAAGCAATCACATTACAATATGATTCCATCTATAACATTATATCATAATCAATTCATATTCTAATAGTCGCATTCATACAAATATGCATATCACATAATGAATATCATACTGAAATTACAGAGGCATATTGATCATGCATAAGTCCTAAAAACAGTAAAGATCATGCTCTCAAAATAGAAAGTAAATCATGCTATTTGTAAGTGAACGTCCCTATCTTATATTCAATTCGAAATCTCCAAAGAATAGATCGAAAGACAGGTTCAAAGTTTCCAAAGAAACCCTAATCATACAAATATTAAGTATTAGGAACAAATCCTAAAGGACCTAAGAGGAAACAGGGTCAAAACAAGGCAACTTGTTGTCATTGTACCCTTTGGTCACTTGGCCTGGTCGCTTGGGGTGACTAAGGCAATTGACCAAGCCTTCTCAGTACGGACAATAAAACCTAGATTTGATCGAAAACTCATTGTTTGAGTTCCAAACACTCCGAGATTAATAGGAAACTCCGAAATAATATAAGGAGACTATCAAATATGGTTGGCCTCAATCATGGTCAACGGAATAAAAACCTAACGGATCACATACTAGGTTTCATCCAAAATCAATCCTCAGATTACAAAAATAGACTAAAGTGAATGGGATGGGAATTCACTCTAGGACTTAGAAAACAATAGATCGAGGTCTAAAAATAACTTAGAAATAGATCTAGCATGGATTAGAAATCAAAAGAGAATACAATTATGAAGGTCATGCTAGGCTTTTACGGAAATCACATCGTGATGTTCACGGAAGGAATAGATTGAATAGGGATTCAGGGATTCACTCTAAGAGTATGAGGATGAAAGAGTAGGTCATTAAAGTAGCATAAGAACTTCCTCACAACCACATTAATGGGTAGAATCAATAGAGAGAATAGATCTAGAAGGGATGAGAGTGTTTACTAACCTTGAAGAAGAAGAGTCTTCGATTGGAAAATCTCATGGATGCTTGGGGATCTTCCTTGGCCTTGGAGAGAGTGCTCTAGGGTTCTTCTGATGTTCTCCAACACCTTAATGACAAAGTGGCTCAAATTGGATCGAAGTTTGAATATATAGGGCTTCAAAAACCTAATTTCCAAAAAGTACCAAATCTGTCCCGGGGATGGTTGGTCACTTAGGGCGACCAAGGCAGGCTTCCAACCTGTACCTTTCTAACAGAAACTGAATTTTGGTCTTTGAAAGCCCTAAACTCCTCTTGGGTCCTTTTCCAAGTTTTAAAAGGGTCTTACCTGGTTCTATAGGACCTTCCACTTGTGTCAGCATTGCACTCATAGTCCATCTACCAAGTCCATCATTCAAGTTGCATCTTCTTCCAAAATCAAACAAGGTTTCCATCATAGGATCATCACCATCTAGTTCCATGGGTTCCAAGTTAGATCCAATGGGTTCAATTGGGATGTCCCACAGTTGTCTTCTTCCTTTACTCGAGTCTTCGGACCTACAACATGGATTTTTGGCTTAGGGTTGTGAGGGATTTCACAACCTCTTAAGGACAAAAACCTATAGGATAAAGGCAAACCTATTTCCCTGAAGTGGATGCCAAACCAACCACCACCACTGAACCTCTTCACTGGGACTATGAACTAGACGCATAGCTATCTTGATAGAGAAGCGACTTGAAGAAGACACTTTCTAGATGGGGGTATCCCATTGCAAGCGATGATACAGCTTAGTGTATATAAATTCACTCCATATAGCTTGAATTTCAAAATCACGAGTGGGATTGTATCACTCAATGCCCTCCCTTAGCAAAATATCCACCCTGTCATTATGTTGCCTTCCCAAAGCTTTAGTAAGAAGGATGCCATGTCGCTTTAGTGGGCCCGAAGGTAACCAAGGGTCCTGCCATAGGTGAGTACAGGAACCATCCTTTAAGAGATAGAGGAACCATCCTCTAACAGCAGTAGGCCGAAGGCTAAGGATAGCTTTAAAAGTCTTTGAGCACCTACCCTCAGCATGGCCATTGACCAAATAGAGTCCGATTGTAGCCAGCGGCACTTGATATACCAAACCCAACAAGTATCTTGATTTGTGGCGATGCTCCAAATTTGCCGAATTCCAATCCACAAGTCTCTCGAAGCCCCAAATCACCTTCATTTTTTAGCTAACAAATTTGCTGCCAAGAAACTTTATGTACACATCTGTCACCACCACCCCCTCCAAAGGAATCTTGCCATTAAACTCTCTATTTGATATAAAATAGATTGAGGGGTTTCAAAGACAGCTAAACAATAAGCCATTGTCCCCATTATAATAGAACCAATAAGAGTGAGTCTCCCCCCAAAGGAAAGTGCTTGGTTCTTCCAAGCTGAGAAGTCTCTCTCAAGCTTATTAACTAACTCCGAGAAATCCAAAGAGTTCAAGGCCTTTGATGAGAGAGAAACCCCCAAATATTTATCTAGAAAGGTACCAAGAGAGAAACCCAAGGACCTATTAAAATCTTCCATAACCTCAAGAATGGGATTATGAGAAGAAAAAAATCTGATATTTTTCTTGATTTATAGAAAAGCATGACTGGGAAGAGAAGGCGTCAAACAAATCCTTCATAGCAACAACATTTTTTGATGTTTGAGCCCCAAAAGTGAGCATGATAATCAAAATTACCATGAGATGCAGCCCTGGCTAGAGAATCCATGAAAGTCTACAAGACAATGTTGAAAAGCATTGGCGACATGGGGCACCCTTGGCACAACTAGAGACTAAGCACCAGTAATGAATACCACAAAGCTGCGATTGGTCACACACCTCGAAACCCAATTTATGAACGTTGCAAGGAACAACAATTTGTACAAGGCCGTGAACAAATAAATCCATTGCACCGAATCATAAGCTTTCCTCAAATTGATCTTGGCTGCAAAGTCTAAGGGTCCACTAGGGATATGGTAATCATGCAAGACTTCTTGGCAAAGGAGGATATTATTGAAAATCTGCTTACCCTCAGTAAAAGCAACCTGATTGACCCCCACCACTTTTGGTAGCACAAACTTGTGCCTATTAGCGATGATTTTGGCAATGAGTCGGTAGATCATACTACTCACTGCAATAGCCCAAAGATCCCCAAAAGTGTTTTGCACTAACCCCTTAGGGATAAGGGTTAATTTGGAAAGTTTGAGCTCATCTTGTGAAACCGAGCCCTAACCTTGACCCGGAAACCCAGTTGTTTGTAGGTCCGACAACCCGAAGTAAAGCAAGAAGTCAGCTATGGGCCATCCCAGTGGAAGACTTGGTGGCTGGCTTAGAATCCATGAGTGTTGATGTTAGTGTTCCATTTATGGAAACTGCACCCTGATGAAGATGGAATTAGTTGATAGACTTGGAGTGCTCTCTGTCATGGTTCGAAGGCATTTCTACCTACTAGGTAAGTCACTTGGTGTGTGTGCAAAACCCCTTTATGTTTGGATTTGATATGAGCCTTCATTTCCCTGTTTTGGACTTCTTTGTTTTGATTGGTCGACTGGACCAGTCGACCAATCCAATCGACCAATGGGATCTGATTTTGCTAATTAGGTCTTTGCTTGCTCTATTTAAGTCCAATCTCGAGTCTACTTCGTATTTTCTGCCTCCAAACTCTTTGGAACGTACCAGAGCCCTCTACAAGTCATCTCCCTTGCATCCTTGGTGATCATCTTGACGGATCTTCATCAAAACTCAGGCTTTTACACAAAAAGGTATGTGATCATCCTCTTCTATGTTTCATCTTTGATTCTTTGTTACTTTTCTTTCCTTTTCTGATTGAGGACAATAGTAGTGATGTTGTATCTCTGTTGCAACCATCACTATACTCTTTTCCCTCTCTTTTCCTAAGGATCTAAAGCTTGGTGGATGACCTTCATCAAGATCATCACTTGCTTTTGAAGGAAAGCTTGTATTCATTCACTTTCCTTATTTAGATTGATGTTCTTCAGTCTTAGATCTAATTTTCTTGAAGATATATGCATGTTTTTCATGATTCCTTTATCACAAACAGTGATCCATCATCTTATTGTTCTTGTCCATGATTTTTACTACGAATTCTTCAAGAACCATGATTGATCTAATTATGGTAACTTTTTGTTTCCTAATTTGTAACTTGAAGACTTGATTGATTAGTGTTTTGGAGTCCTCTATATACTAGTATACTGCCATTGTAGTTTCCCCCTTGTTTAGTACCCTTTTGAACCACCAAATTCGGTTTCATATTCTAAAAACTCTGATTTTTGAAGGCCACTGTCTCTGTTGGTCGACTCATTGGTCGACTGAGGCGGTAGACCAATCCAATCGACCAATGAGTACAACAACCTCATATTTGGTCTGTTTTGGATGTTTTGATATCTTTCCTTTTAAGTATCTTTCCTAATATGTTATATACACTTGTTTAGGAGTTTCTTCCCAAGTTTAGTCAAGGTCTTACTTGATTCCCCAAGATCATTTGTGAGTTATATAAGGTAAGGATGGTTATTTCCTTAACTACATAGATTGCATATCCTAGTTTCTATATTTGAATCTTGTTAGTTTATTTCCTTAATTAGATGTTCACACTGATATATATTACTGATGCAACTACCTTGATTACAGTAGCATTACTTGTTATTACTAAATTGATTCAGGTATGATTTACTTACCAAATATATGCAAGTTGGATGTTATTATTGATTTCTTTCCATAGATGAAGTTACCGTATATGTGATGTTATGGAATTATGCTTGTGTATGACTAAGTATGGTTTGGAAAGGGGAGGTGTCCTTTTGACACTTCTGTCCTTGGACAACTATGGAAATATTATGGGATGTTTCCGGAGATGCCCTATGGACACCTTCCTAAACTGTTGGATGACATACTTAGGGTTGTCTAGTAGTGTTTGGCTAGGATGTCCTGTTATGTCAGACCCTAATCGGAGGGGTATTGAGACCGAACGACCCGTGGTAGCAATGGGGATTCATGGGCGCTCAAGACCGGTAACCAACCCATGAGAGGACAGGAATCACATTGTGGGGGCCATTTATCGGTAGGGTTGCATATGGATAGACTTGGGCTCACGGGTGCTAAAGACCGGTAACCAACCCGTGAGGGGACGTGAGAGCTTCCCATTTACCATATGTGGATGACCTATAGGGTTGATGAGTCCGTAGTCAGGGACTATGAGGACTCTAGTGTGAAGGATACCGGAAAGGATTGCCAGGGGCGAGGAATGGACGTATCTGGATCTGACTTGATGTAACTAAGTAGGAGACTTGCATTTGGCTAGGCTTTGACCCTAACATGCACCAGTACTTAGACCAATGGTGATGTGAGAGAGTGGTGACTTAACCTCCAGCCATGGAATGTCTCGAGGGATGCTGGACCCATTACCAAAAGGAGTTGTGTGATGAGACCTTCCTAAAGAAGTACGGTGCTATGACTTGAAGCATGTTTGCCAATATAGACCAGCATACATAGAGTTAGAATCATATTGCATCATGTGTTTCATATCATATAGCATTTTACTCTGCTTTGAAATCCTGCCATTTATGTTGTTATGGATTAACTCATTCCTTTTGTGCAATGTTTTGTTAGATTACTCTACAGGTACTGATGACTATGAAAGTCAATGTGAGGAAGCACAAACTAAAGAGGCATACTTCACGCAAGGTGCTGGCAACCATGAAGATTACATTGAGGATTCCTCAAGTGGTTTTGCTTGTTACCAGGATTAGCCCTACTGTGGAGTGGGAACGTCTGAGCGTCATTGATGAAGTCTATGTTTATGAAGACGTTCTTTATAAGATAGAATAGACTTTAGTTTAGTTTGTTATTTCTTTCTTTCTTGTCTTAGAAACAGAAGTAACCTTTCTTTTGACTTGCGAACTACTTTTCCACTGGTTGTAGAGTGAGATTCCGCCTCACTTTACTTATTGATTTAGACATTTTGATTGTCTTTCGTACTCTGATTATATATGATTTACTCTTTCCTTATTTGGATCTTTTGTTTATCTTTTGCACATTGATTATTTATGTTCATGATTATGTTATTGTCTATGTGGGAGGTTGATTACCTCGATATTTGGTCTTCGGGGCTGTGGATCACACACTCGGGTATGCTAGGTAGGGTACCGGCTGGGTGGATGTGACACATCTAGTATCCTCAAAGTATTTAAGAAGTCAATGATGACATGGCAAACTAAAGGACCAATAATTTGAAGAAAGGGGCAAAAAAACCATCCGTACCTAGGGAAGAATCATCATCTACATCAAAAACCACTTCTTTAATTTCTTCATAGTGACACCACTACCCACTACATCAGATAAGATCTATTCCTCACTAATTTCCAGGGACTGGCAAATAATTTAGGAGGATCCATTAAAAGCATTTTCAAAAAACTTTGCAGCCTCAAACCAAATATCAACATTAGTGGTGGCCCACTAGTCGTTCCCTTTTTGAATTCTGCATACTCAAAAAGCTGAGTTGTTGTCTCTTTATTTGATCCACTTGATACGAGATTTCTATCTCAATTCGGCTTCCCTCCACCGTAGAAGATTTTTAGGGAAAAAGCTTTAACCTACTCTCTAAGAAGGAGGCTTTCATTGGATAGATCTTGAAGCAAAGCATTTTTAGTACACTGAAGTCTCTCCTCCATCACCTTCACTTGGAAATTAAGGTTATTGAAAGTACCTTTACTCCAAGTTTTAAGTTTATCTTTGAGAATATGGAGTCTCGCGGGATTCATATTGCAGGTCCGATAACTCGAAGGTCCAGCCGGATAAGTTTTGGAATATCCGAATTGAAGTCCATGGATCTTGATTCTGCTAATGAAAAACCTGCCTTACTGGGAAAGTGGATCATCCAGTCAAAGTCAAGGTGTGTTTGAAGATATCCGGAATCGAGGTAAGAACTCCCCCACATGTTGTATAGGTTTGGGTTTGAGTTGGGGATCAACCCCTTGAGCAAAGCACCCAAGTACTAAAAAGTACTAAGGGGCGGTTGCTTAAGGTGGTCGATTGGTCTGACGCTAGGTGCGCTTGCAAGGTTTTTACCCTAAATTTCCCCCAATCTCATATATATAACAAACCCCGACCTTCTTACTCATTATTCTATTTGGGATTGCTGTTGTGGACGGTTAGGAGGCAAAGAACATGTGTTGGAAGGTGAGAAAAGTGTGGTTTGCGAAGAAGATCCAATTCTTCATCTGTTTTGCGAATCAAGTGGAGATAAGTGATCCCACACTCTCTATATTCCTTCCTCGTCTCTTGGAATGGTGTGGATCTATTCCCCTTGGGTTGGTGGTTAGTTAATTGTATTGGTTCTATTCCCCATCAGTGATCTTGATTAGATCTTGGCTGAAAACGGATCCTTGTATTCGAAGAAAGGATAGATCTAATCGAAGGAGATGATTTGAATATTGAATCATTAGAATTTTAGGATTTTGTTTCGTGCTTGTGTTGTAGGCTCCTTAAGGACAAAATTCATATTTAAATCTTCCCGAAATTGGATTGAAATTGGGAGATCAAAAGTTGGAATTTCAGACTTAGAAGTAGCCTAGAACAGGGGCGGTCGCTTATGGCGGTCAATTGTCCAACCAACCATCCCAAGCGACCGGTTGGGTCACAGTAGCTCTGTGAAGTTGGTCTTTGCTCTGATTTGACTCATGTCTTCAATGTATCTTTGCAAATCTATATTTAGGTGATCTCTGAGGTTCTCTAGAATTGTTGTGGGTGAAGTCTACTTGCATTTTTAGTAAACTTTTACATATTTATAGGTAAGGACACACTCTTATATATATAAGCTATGCTCTATCATGAACCGTTTGATTTCTTATATATATCATTGCTCTTATTGTGAAATCCAGCCCTAACCTTAACCCTAAAACCCTATTGTTTGTAGGTCCAAAGACCCAAAGTGAAGGTAGAAGACAATTATGGGATATCTCAATGGAAGACATAGTGTTTGACCTAGAACCCATGGAAATTGATGATGGAGTTCCATACTTGGAAACCTTGTCAGAGTTGGAGAAGAAACCGCACTTTGATGAAGAAGAGCTTGGTTGATAGACTTGAAGGCATCCCTCAATGCTAGGTGAGTTGTTTGTTGTGTTGGGAGAAGCCCCATTGAAAGTTTTGAGGTTTGGAGCTTCAATTCCTTGACTTGGGCTTGCTGTCAACCTAGGTCGACTACTTGGGTTGACTGGGCCAATCAACCCAGCCAATCGACCCACAGTCACAGGGACTGTTTTGTAAAATCTCTGATTTTAGGGTTTTTGATGCTCTACTTAATGGGACTACGTGGTTTTCAGCCACACTTGTTTCTAAAACCTCTGCAGAACGTGGGAAGCCTCTCTCAAGCCCTCTCTTTGATGTTGTGGAAGATCCATTGCGAACTCTCAAGTTCTTTGGCGATTATTCCTCATTAAGGTTAGTAATCTCTCTTAATCTTCTATTGATCTACTCTTATATTGATTTCTTCTCATCGCTGTGATTATGAAGATGGTTTTTTATCCTTGCAAACACCTCTTCTTCAACCTCAAAAGTTGTGAGTGAATCTCCATTCATTCCAATGCTTCTATGATCTACAAAACTGAATTTTATGAAGAGATCTTGTGAAATCTTCATGAAGGTGTGATCATTCTATTGTTTTTTATTTCAAAGCATGCTAGATTCATACTTATATTAGTTTCTATCATTGATCTACTGCTGTTATTCTTCTACATTGAATTCTCATTCTCTCTAGCCTCTCCTTTGAATACACGGACTGTTTTCTCTGAAAACCCTATTTTTGATTAAATTAGAATTCCATCCTTTTGATCATTGTTGATGTCTAATCTATGCCAGTTAGTCTTAGATTACTGTTCCTGAGGTTCCTTTGAATTTTCAAAGTGTTTTGAATCTGGGAAGATGAGTTATGGATCAAAATTCAGAATTTTGCTTACGTACTGTTCATTGGGTCGACTGGACCAATCAACCCAGCCAAGCTACCCAAGCTAAATTGATTTCTTAGTCTGTTTCGATCCGTTTGACTTCTAATCTTCTAGGGTTTGTTCCTAATGATTGAACTATGCTTTTTAAGGTTTATTTGCTAACCTGGACTTATCCCTTTGTTCCTCCAGAATTATTCGAAGAGTTATTTAAGGTAAGGATGGTTGATATCTAATAACCTAGAGTGCATGATCTTTGGTTTATGATTTGGATTGCATGATCATACTATTGTTGTCTTAGCTTTCGTATAATTATATTACTGCTGTAATTTCTTCAACTATAGTAGGTCTTGTTCATGTGATTCCTTTATCAATTTGATCATGTATGAATGATTATCATTCAATACAATACATCAATTGTGCATGTGAATGACTGATTTGGAAATGTGATTGCTTAAGTATAATTTGGGAATGGGGAATGTCCTTTTGACGTTTCAGTCCTTGGACATCAGTGGAAGTGCTATGGGACATTTCCTATGGTGCCCCTTGACTCTTTCCCAAATTATTGGTTGACATACCTAGGGCTTGTCTAGCAGTGTTTGTCTAGGATGTCCCTATTATATCAAACCCAATTCAGAAGGGTATTGAGACTGAGTAACCCGTGGTAGAAATGGGGGTTTGTGGGCCTTCAAGACCGGTAACCAACCTGTGAGAGTACATGAATCACATTGTGGGGGCCATTTGTCAGTAGGGTTGCAATAGTAGACTTGGGCTCATGGGCACTCAAGACCGGTAACCAACCCATGAGAGGACATGAGAGCTTCCCATTTACTATTTGTGGATGACCAATAGGGTTGATGAGTCCATAGTCCGAGTTGGTTGTAGCCATAGGATACGTTGACTCTAGTGACAAAGATATAGGGAAAGGATCGCGAGAGGCGAGGAATGGAAGTATCTGACTCTGACTTGATATAACTAAGTAGAAGACTTGCATTGGGCTAAGTTTAACCTTGACATGCGCTCAAACCAATGGTGACATGAGAAAGCGGTGACCTAAACCCCAGCCATGGAATGTCCGAGAGGGATGCAGGACCCAGTTACCACCGGAGAACCCAAGATACCAAGATGGTTGAGGGAGAGTGATTTGAGACCTACCCAGAGGAGTATGGTGCTATGACTTAAAGCATGTCTGCCAATAGAGACCAACATACATAGAGTTAGAATCATACATGCATTGTCTGTTTCATATCATCTTGCTTTTTTTTTTTTTTGTTTTTTTTTTTTTTTTTTTTTTTTTGGGGGAACTCCCCCCTTTTTTTTTTTTTTTTTTTTTTTTTTTTTTCGGGGGGGGGGGTGGGGGGTGGGGTGGGGGCCCCGGCCCCCGGGGGGGGGCCCCCCCCCCCCCAAGGGGGGGGGGGGGGGGGGGTGGGGGGGGGGGGGGGGGGGGGGGCGGCCCCCCCGGGGGGGGGGGGGGGGGGGGGGGGGGGGGGGGGGGCGGGGGGGGGGGGGGGGGGGGGGGGGGGGGGGGGGGGGTGGGGGAAAGGAAGCGGGGGTGCCTAATCCTACTTATGGATTAGGGTAATCACCCTAATGATGGCGAGACTCGAATTGACGGCTGCGGATAATCATCATCGAAGGGATAATCATCGCATAACCTAAAGGTTATCTCGGGAGTCCTCTACTAGCCCAAACTAGTAGAAGTCTATTGCTCAACGGATCTCAGCGATAAGATCCAACGACTACCCGAAGAAGGCTCAAAGTGCATCCAACAAAGGAGATTCGAAGGTACACTCTATATAAACCTCACTACCATACAAGGTGAGGGGATCGAAAAGAATACTATCCGAGACTCGGGTTCGGATACATGCGATAGACCTAAACTATCGGCGATCCGCTATCTAGATCACCTTTCCCAGTTCTTCATTCCTTAGCTCTGCGCTTCTAGCGCGAGCCGTTTGTGATTAAGTTCATCAAGCGACTTAGCCTTCGGAGGTGGACTCCCGACCCCGGCGGTCGGGCCACATCCGACGCTTTCGTTTTGCGAGGACATCACGTGGAGATCTAAGGGCTGAGCAGATTTTGGACGCATCAATTAGCGCCGTCTGTGTGGGAAACGACTTGAAAAGCCATGGTGACTAGATCGGCAGCCGCTGCACAACGCAATTCCGGTGTTCGGATCCCCGGGGTGAATAATCCAGATATTCCCCGGAAAGCCAAAATCCTATCGAGGTAGATGGTGGCCGGGGAGGACGTAATCCTCCTCCTGATACAATCCAAGATCAATTGGATCGGGTAAAGATTCAACTCTTGGAGGTGAGCCAAGCACTCCGCATGCTCACCGGACGAGTGGTTTTACCACAAGAGCACGATCGGCGCGATTCGGGGAGACGTGCATTGCCACGTGACCGAGGCTGGCTGAAGACCGGAATATTGATCAGAATTTCCGTGAAGGAGACCGAGGACTTCGGAGGATCGATGATCAACCGAGGCGAGACGATCGGTTCGACGGACCGCAAGAGAGTACAAGCTGATTCAAACACAAGGTTGGATACGGGGGTAAGAACTCACTCACCCCTGTCGGGAGAACCGTTCGTGATGATCGAGCGATTCGCGACGAGAGGAATGCTCGGGAAGGACGGGTTGTTCGTGATGATCGAGTAGCACGGGATGATCGTGTTAATCGAGGTCGTGATCATATTGCTGAAGATCACCCGACCCAGTTGGTCAAGAATTGGCCAACATCAATGAGAAATTAGGGCGGTTGGCTAAGGGAAGAATAAGCGAGGATATTTACTCGGTCATTCGGAAGACTCCCTTTCTTGAGCCAATTGCGGGATATCGGTTTCCCCATAACTTCAGTTTGCCTACCTTCTCAACATTCGATGGCTCAGGAGATCCAACAGCTCACATCGGCTATTACCAATAGACCATGGCGGTTTCGGGTAATTCGATGAAATTTTATGCGGGGTTTTGGTTCATCTCTAAGCGGAGCAGCACAAAAGTGGTTTTCTAACCTCCCCTACGGAAGGATCGTAAACTTTGGCGAATTGGCGCACCAATTCATAGGGCGATTCGGGAGTGGGATACGAGTCAAGAAAACGGAAGAAACCTTGTTTCTTGTCAAACAAGGAAAGAGCGAATCAATCGGAGAGTTTACGAAAAGATTCAACAAAGTGACGATGGAGATAGAAAATTTGGATGAACAAGTAGCAGAACCGCTCTATTCACGGGACTCACTAATCGGAAACTCCTGGAGTTATTACTACGGGATATGCCTGCGACTTATCTTGAGTTGGTACGAGAGATGCCGAAGCGAGGCTGAAGTCATGGAGATTCTAGATGCGCGCCAAGGAGATAATAAAGTCTCCAATAAAGAACAAAAGGCTCTGAGCGAAGCGGAAGCCAAAGAAAGATGTTCGTGATCGGGTTGGAAAATCCCAGCCTTGGCGCCAAAGGTCCCCCGGTAAAAGTGAGTACACTCCATTGAATGCTCCTCGGGCTGATATTTTGAATATCCTCAAAAGAAAAAATATTTTAAAGTGGCCGCCTAAAATTCTTTTGAAACTCGGAGAGCAGCGGGATCGGGAAAAGTATTGCCGATTCCACAAGGACTATGGTCATTATACTAATGATCGTCGTCATCGAAGGCGAGATATTGAGAGATTGATATCTCGGGGACATCTGTCCGAGTTTGTTAGCGAGAAGAAGGGAGGAGCCACGTGAGCCACGTGCGGCTGCTCCGAAAAGGGATCGTTCGTTTAGTTCGGAACGATCAAAGGAGGCCCCGAAGTCTAAGAAAGGCAAGGAGGTGATTGAAGCTACTCGGTCAGCGATCCTTACCATCTTCGGGGGACCGAGCCCGAATCACTCCGGAGTCGAAAATGAAATCCAAATTTGTTGGAACCCGAGAGCGCGAAGCGGAAGAAAATGAATGGTGAATATTCTATCACCTTTAGCGAGGAAGACGAAAGAGATGTTTGTTTACCTCACGATGATGCTATAGTCATCAAGGTAGAGATTGCACGGCGGGAAGTGCATAGAGTTTTGATTGATACGAGGGTGCAGCTAACCTAATTTCCTACGAAGTGTATCAAAAATTGAAGGTGGATCGGGACTTGATGAAACCTTCATCCACACATCTATATGGCTTTGCGGGGTCATCTGCCGGTGGCGGAAGGATCGGTCCGGTTGGATTTATCCATTGGAAGTTTTCCTAAGGAAACAAGCTGTCCGAATCAATTTTTTGGTGGTTCGGGAACTACCAGCCTATAATATGATCCTCGGGCGACCATCTTTATCCAAGATAGGTGCTATTGTTTCAACAAAACACACTGAAGATAAAATTCCCGACTGATATGGGAATTGGTCAAGTCTCCTCGACCCGGAAGATCTCTCGGCGGTGTTATGTTGCCTATTTAAAAGACAAGGAGGGCCCGAGGAAGGTAATTGCCCTCCCCATAGAAGTTCGAGATGATCGGGAAGAGACAGAGATGCAAAGACCCGAACCGGTGGAGAAGCTGGAGCAAATCCAGCTGTGTACCGTGGATGAGAAAAAGATTACTTATATCGGGTGCGAGCATTTGGAAGAGTTTAAAGATGAGCTGAAGTTATTTCTTCAACGGAGAATAAAGATGTATTCGCATGGTCTGCTGAGGACATGCCCGAAATCGATCGGGCCATTGCAGAGCACAAACTCGGATAGACCCTAAGGCGAAACCGGTGATACGAGAAAAGAAGAAATTTCTCCATT
Source organism: Hakea prostrata (assembly GCF_041222555.1). Taxonomy (NCBI): domain Eukaryota; kingdom Viridiplantae; phylum Streptophyta; class Magnoliopsida; order Proteales; family Proteaceae; genus Hakea; species Hakea prostrata. Next base: position 1,057,017 of record NC_142600.1, read on the forward strand.
GAAAAGTATGAAGCCGTTCGAAGCGAAGTTGAAAAACTTAAGAATTCTGGTTTCATAGAACCAATTGAGTGCCCAACTTGGTTGGCCAACATGGTAATGGTAAAAAAGGCGAATGGGAAGTGGAGGATGTGTACGGACTACACGAGATCTTAACAAAGCTTGCCCAAAAGATTGCTACCCGTTGCCTCGGATTGACCTCTTGATAGATGCGGCTGCGGGATATGAAACTTTAAGTTTCATGGATGCCTACTCGGGGTATAATCAAATCCTTATGAATAAGGAGGATGAGAAGTATACGGCTTTCATGACTGATCGTGAGAGCTATTATTACAAGGTCATGCCTTTTGGCCTAAAGAATGCAGGAGCAACGTATCAGAGGGCCGTCAACAAGATTTTCAAAGAGCTGATAGGAAAGAATGTTGAAGCTTACGTTGATGACATGCTAGTGAAAAGCTTTACAAAAGCAAATCATATTGCGAGATTTGGCGAGGTTTTCTCGATCTGCGGAAACATCAAATGAAGCTAAACCCGAGAAAAATGTGCCTTTGGAGTCTCCTCGGGCAAATTTTTGGGCTTCATGGTATCACAGAGGCGAATTGAGGCTAATCCTGCCAAAATCCAAGCTCTTATTGATATGGAGGCTCCCAAAACCGTTCGGGATGTACAGTGTTTGACGAGGGAGATTTCTTGCTTTAAATCGATTTATCTCCAAATCTAGAGAAAAATGTTTGCCTTTCTTTAAGGCGCTTAAAGACCTGAAGGGCAGTAAGGAAGCAAAGTGGAGTGAAGAGTGCCAAAAAGCTTTCGAGGAATTAAAAGAAGCACTTGGACAACCACCGATCCTATTAAAAAGTGGATGGTTCGAGTAATAAAGATGGATCAGGAGCTGGAATTCTATTAAAAAGTCCGGAGGGATTTATTATTCGATATGCTTTGAGATTCGCATTTGATGCAAGTAATAACGGAGGAAGGGAGCAGAAGAGCCTCGATAGCGGGACTTCGGTTGTCAAAAGCATTATCTATTGCAGATGTTACTATTTATAGTGACTCTCAACTTATAGTCAACCAAGTCCAAGGGGAGTATGGCATTAAAGAACCACGCTTGTAGAAATATCGAGAGATAGTGCAGGCATTTCAAAACCAATTTCGGAATTTGAAGATATCTCGGATTTCGAGGAATGAAAATTCAGTGGCGAGATGAGCTATCCCGACTAGCCAATGCCAAGGAAAAGAATCTAGACCCTTCGGTCTACATTGAAGAGATAACTTTTCCAAGTTATCATGAGAAAGAAATTTCTTATATTGAAGCGAACGTTCTTTGGATGGATCCAATAATCGAGTATCTAAGGGATGACAAATTACCCGAGGATTCGGTAGAGGCAAGGTTGATCAAGATTCGATCGGCTAGATTTGTCATTCGGAATGGGAGACTATACAAGAGATCTTATCTTGGACCCCTTATGAGATGTATAGGCCCCGAAGGAGCAAAATCAGCTTTGGGTGAGGTTCATGAAGGAATTTGTGGAGCTCACATGGGTGGCCGAGCCCCGGCCCACAAAATTACGAGACTTGGGTTATATTGGCCTAAGGTCCAAGAGGCTGCTATGGAGTACGTTCGTCGATGTGGTAAGCTGTCAAATTCATGCTACGGTATCGAAGCGCCCGGCAGAAACTATGACTTCAATTCTTATTCCCATTCCCTTTGCAATGTGGGGAATTGATATCATGGGCAAATTCACCAAGGCATCGGGCGGACGGGAATATCCCGATAGTAGCAATTGATTACTTCACAAAATGGGTAGAAGCTAGTGCCTGGCGGCAATTGCTGAGAAAAAGTGGAGAAATTTGTGCTTGAATCAATCATATATTGCTTTGGGATTCCAAAGATTATTGTCCACTGACCATGGTACTCGGTTCGATTGTCCACAATTTGAGCAATTCTGTGGAACATATATGATCGAGCATCGTATGTCCTCGGTGGCATACCCCCAAAGCAATGGACAGGTAGAGGTTACTAACCGAACACTCTTGGAAGGAATAAAGAGAAGACTCGAAGGCGACAAAGCTTCTTGGGTCGAAGAACTTCATAATGTCTTGTGGGCTTATAGAACTACGGTTCGAACACCCACAGGAGAAACTCCATTCGAGGTTGGCATATGGATCTGAAGCATTGGCACCAGTGGAGATAATGGCGGGGACGTTACGGGATCGTGAGTTCGAGGAAAAAGCAAATGAACAAGGACTGCTTGATAGTCTTGATTTGTTGGACGAAGATCGGGCAAAGGCAATAGCACGAACTCAACATTATCAAAGAAGGATAGCGTCTCATTATAATACTCGAGTGAAGAATCGTCGGTACTTAGCCGGAGATTTGGTGTTGAGAAACACCCTAGCTTCCGACCCGCGTCACCAAAGAAAATTGGACCCTTCCTGGGAAGGACCTTATATGGTTGTGAAACCGGTCGGTTCAGGAGCTTACAGGCTGAAGAACATCAATACCCAGAAAGAGTTGGATCGTTCATGGAATGCTAGGCATCTCAAAAAGTTTTATCCTTGAGGATGATTTCAATTTTGTTCGCGATGTAATCATTTTCAACTCAATCAATGCAATTTTTGGCTTTCAACAAACTATCTTTTGATTGGGGGGCATCATACACCACATTCAAGAACAAGATCCAACTATAAGGCATCGGATGAAAATTCGTGTGGGTCCTTCAACACTTATGGAAATTTTTCGAACTTTCTTAAGTCGAGGCATTGGATGAAAATCCGAGTGAGTTCCTTTTGCAAGGCGTCGGTTTGAAACCCGAGTGAGTTCCTTCGAGACTTACTGAATTTTTGAATTATCCTTAAGTAAAGGCATCGGTTTAAAACCCGAGTGAGTTCCTTCTCAGACTTATTGTATTTCTCTGAAAATCCTTAAGTAAAGGCATCGGTTTAAAACCCGAGTGAGTTCCTTCTCAGACTTATTGTATTTCTCCGGAAATCCTTAAGTAAAGGCATCGGTTTAAAACCCGAGTGAGTTCCTTCTCAGACTTATTGTATTTCTCCGGAAATCCTTAAGTAAAGGCATTGTTTCAAACAACTAAGACCTAATGCAACAGCGATTCAAGCGGCTAGCAAAGTTCAAGATAAAGTTAATTTCTTATCTCTTCAAAAGATCCAAAGAGGCTAGTATCAAAACAATTACAAGAGCTGGATACAATCTTCGATCAAAAAAGAAAGTCATCATAGGTGACTGTTAAGAAGTTACACAAGATCGACGCGACTTTGCTAGAACAAACATTTGAGTCAACCATTGGTGGGGATTCAAGGAAAAGAAGAGAAGAAATGAGGATTACAAAAATATTTCGGTATGCATAAAATCCTCCGCAATTTCATACTCTTTGTCCAGCTTGTCCAGGATAAGTATGGTCCTCGACCAAACTCGCATTCAGTACAAGCTCGTCATAATTGACTTCTTCCAGGGGAGAATAAACAGGAGAATCTTCCGGATATTGCATAATATCCGGATCGGAAGGTGGATGATCAATCTTATCCTTGGTCCGGTCGGGAGGAGGAATACCCGGGTCGGTAAATACTTCGGGAGGGCAAACGGCATTGTAGGGAGTCGTATCAAAAGAGGATCCTTCCTTAATATTGATTCCCATACTTCGTTCTCACCATCCCGATACGCCCTTTGCAAGTTATAAGCATTCAACATATCAACAAAGGGCTTCTTGTGTAAATACTTGAAGACGCAGGCTCTGCGAACATCGGTTGGAAGGGATTCGGGCAAAGGAACGACAGCTTGCCTTTCGGGTAACGTTTGAGATCCTTTGGCTCCGACTTTCCAACTATTGGCTCCGATCGCCGGATCTTCTCCCCGGCATCATCCAAGTCGACCAAAGACGACCAATCATCGAATTTTTTTCTCTTGCCACCTCCCAAGCTAGATTCCGAAGGCGAGCAATCTCAACATCTTTAACTTCAGAGATTTCCCGAAGCCTAGAAACTTCATTGCTCAACCTCTCGAGTCTAATGCTTGCTTCCACTTGGTTGTGGAAGTTACCCGCAAGACTCCCTGCAAACAACTTCCGAGTTAGCGAGGAGCGGAGAAAAAGTAATTTTTCAGAATCGGAGGATAATGAAGAAAGACTTACATCACCGGTGACTTCGTAAAGACATCATCGGAAGTTTGGAAAAAGCTGCGCTCTCGAAGTCATTCGAGCAGCGGTACACCATTCCAACGCTCTGTCAAACTCGTTTGACACTAATTCGAGCGAAGGATGAGAAGGATGAGCTACACCAAGAGAAGGATGAGCTGCATCACTTGTCACCCGACGGCGCTTCCTAGTGGCAAAATCCTCCAACTCGGAAGGAGAGGAGGAGGATGCCAAACAAGCACTAGAGTTAGAAATAGGAGCAGCACTGCTGGGACCACACCTCCATCGAGACGCCAACATAGTTGCCTCGGATGCCCGAAGAGTCTCCTTCGGGGGTGCACCAACAGGCTCACCGGCGGGGCGCCGGCAGCACCATCGGCAACGGAGTGATCAAGATCTTCCTGGGAAAGATGAGCGATCACTTCGGGCAAAGGAGGCGCGGGGACGGCATCAATAGAAGCTGCGGGAATCGACTTGAAGATTCACCGCAGCGATCGCCTTACGCTTGGAGGATTCACTAGCTGAAACCACCGCTTGGCCCCAACCACCACCGACGGAACGATTTTCTTGCAAGATTTTGCTCGATAAAATTAGCGTTGATCTTGGGAGCCACTATGCAAAAAAAAAAAAAAAAAGCCGTATCGATGCGAAACAAACGACAACAACAAGGGGGAAACCCTAGTTTTCTATCACTTCGACAAAGCAACAAACTAAACCCCAAGTATAACTACGTGCGGTTTACTCGGGGGGGAAGTGGGGAAAGAGATGAGTAATCAAAAAACTCACTTGTTCGGAAGTTGATAGAGCTGTTGTTGGAGTACGAGGAATATGGAAGCAGGCCGAAGGACGAAAGGTCGCTTTAACACTTTAGCAAATCTAACTTGCGAAGTCGGGATAGATGGAGAGTACCCACGAAGGCTTTAAATAGCCTCGGGTATTAAGGCGACGGTTGAAGGCTAAGGACAACCGACGACCTAGATCAAAATGACGCTTCGAAATCCCGAGAAAGCAAGATCAACGGTCGGAGGGATGCCACATGGAAACATGTGGAAGCGAGCACCTGATGCGAGAGATACCTCCAATCGTCGCACCGCCATTAAAATAATGGATGTATTTCCGATTCATTGGAAACAGTGAATGGTATACAAAGGCGGGAAAACGTTTGAACTTCGCGAAGGGAAATGTGCGGACTTTGCAATAAATGAAGTAGTGGGGAAGATTAATGCATCTTCCCGAAATGCATCTTCACAATATTTCTACAAGATTATTATTCGGCGAGGAATGAAAAGTTAAGTGATAAGTTTTATCATTAATACTTTGATATTCAAGGCAAGATTTCGACGGGGAGACGGGGAAATGTAAAGGCCAACATGAGAAAGAAATGTCTATTCATTAAATAGAGGGTAAAATTGTACAAAAAGATAACTCCCTAAGCCTTTTCTTCATTGTTGCCCGAGGGACCACGGTCGGGAGGACTTTTCTCGGGATCGTGGAGAAGAGCCTTCCTCAAGAATGGCATCGGCTGAGTCCTCTACAGCAGCAACTTGAGACCCGGCTTGTGATTTCTCCTCTGGAAGTGCCGGCTCTTCGGCCGGGTATGCCTCATATTGAGGGTCGGCTGGAAAAGGATCATTTTCTTCCCTGAGCCCGGTCCGGGAGATCCATACCAACTTTCCCGAAGACCTCTTTGTGGCACACCTCACGAAAAGGAGCAGTGTCGAAGGCAGGGATCGATCCAAGGATTCGCTCCCAAACGTCGTTCTACCCCAGGCGATAAGCTTGAAGGTTGTAGAGACCTAGCAACTCAGAGAAAGGTATGCTGTTCAGGTATTTCCGAACGCACTCCTTCCGAAGCTACGGCTTTATATGCTCGGGCTTGCTAGGGATCGCCAACTTCGGATGTTCTTCGAGCTCCCTACACTTGAATTCAAGCCTGTCACCAAACAACGTGGCAGCTGCCTTTTGCTTCCTGGCCTCGCGCTTGGCAGCAGCGGTACGAATCTTCGACGCTTCGAGGGCCTCCTTGAGGGAGATCACTTCTTCCTCATGCTTTTTCTGCAACTCCACGGCAGCTGCGGTCGGCTGGTCTATTTCAGAATTGGCTTTCGCCAAATTCTCTTCACGAGTTTGCGGCAAGGAGCTGGTGCGACCAACCCGGCTCAATGCTTCCATGTGTTGATAAAAGCTCAACACGGCATTCCCGGGAAGGCGGAAAATATCGAGAAGAAGTCATAAGGAATTATGAGAAAATAACTAAGCAAGAAGACCGGTACCTTGTAGATTGACTAACAAGGGAGGTGTCATCCGGGGCTTCAAACTCCCGGCGATCGAAGGAGCAAGAGCGAGGGAGCTCCATTCTACGGCTTTCTCAAGATCCCGAGTCACCCTGTCGGTCGGCTTCGGGGTCCCCGGGGGGTGAAGACCTCCTCACCATCCGTTGAAGCTTTGGATTTTTTGTTGGAGGGAGCATCAATTGTGTCATGCCTCCCTCTTGGTTCGGGCGGAGGAGGAGATATTAGACCTCTCCACCATCGGTTTCTTCCCTTTACCCAAAGCATCGGCTACGGGCCCGATATTCCCCGATACCCCTATAAGAGGGGTCGGGAGAGGGAAGAGAAGCCTCTTGATCTACGGTCAAGACCCCGGACGATCGTTGCTCGGCTGTCACAACGGCCCTAGCGGCCTTCACCCATGAGGCTTTCGGGGTTCATTCTTGGAGGCACTACAAAGAAGAAGGACAAGAGTCGAATTCAAAACATATCACTTCGATCAAATTAAAGGATGGTGGTTAGAAGCTCACAATGAGCCAAGCCCCCGATCTTGAAGGATGGAGTTATACTCCACTTCAAATCCATGTATCTCTTGATACCACGGAATGGATTTGATCTTCCCGATGGCCGCCTCGTCTTCTCTGGATAAGGGAAGGCCTCGGTTATTCTCGGAAGAAGAAGTACACCTCCTCCAGGTGGTTGGGAAGTTAAGATCTAATGGAGGCGCTCGACGAGAAAAAGTATCGTTCGCGCCATCTTTTGTGGTTAGAAGGGCAAGTTCCTTTGACAAGGATGCTGCCCCTCCAATCAAGTTCAGCCTTATTGCGTTTGGACGGAAAAACCCATCCGGGAGGATGGGGAGATAGAAAGAACATGACAATGTACAAAGAGAGAAAGAGATGGCGTAATGCCAAGCTCAAAACACAAACCCAAGAAGCCGACGATGAGACGCCAGCTATTGGGGAGGAGCATTCCGGGACAAATGTTCCAATGATTCGAAGCTGCGGAGAACAAAGGATTAAAAAAGGGAAAGCGAACCCCGCTTTCCGGTGTATCTATATACGAGAGAAAATTCACCCGAAAGGGATGAATCAACCCTCTCATCGGGGTGGGGAGCCCTAACCTGATATGAGGAAGGAAGATCAAAATCTTGGACAGGTGAAAGAAGGGTTTCCTCATTGTAAATGGAGGGGAGCAGAGCCGGGTCCACCATTGGACCCGGAGGTTTGAGGCTGCCTAGAAGACTCGACGATCTTGGAAGATCCGGACTCGAGAAGGACGGGGAGAAGTTTCGGTTTTTCTTTCAAAACCTTTTTGAAAAACTTCAGCGAACTCGCGCGAGAGGAGGAGTTAGGGTTTTGTTATCACTATCCGATTGTTCGGGAGCAGGAGAAGCAAAAGCATCACTGCTATTACCAACACTGGGTACTAAAGAAGCCCTATCGTCCGCCATTACTCGTTCGATAAGCTACAAAAAGAAAAAGACCAGTAAACTTACTAATTCGGTGAGACGGAAGCTTGAGAGCGGGAAGGCGCGAAGCGGACAACAAAGGTTCAAATTCCAGACAGGAAGAATGAAACCTACGAAGACAACGAACCGCTTTTAAAACTCCCGCACGAGTGTTCGGGAATCCGAACGATCGAGATTGATTCAAAATCAGCGATCAAGATTGAAAGACGTTTTGAAAGTTTGAACTCACGAATCCGAAATAGGCGTTCGAAAACCGTCGCTTGGATGACGTGAGCCACGACGGATCAAGCGCAAGGAGATATGTGGCCTTACACTCCACACGCTCGAGGAAAAGTGACCACCGCATTAAATGTGATATGACATTTAATGAAGCACGCAGAGATTATCACTGACGACGAACCCGGTTAAAAACCAAGCCCTCGGGATCGACCGAACGCTGGTGCCGGGGGCTCGTGATATGGAGAGATTATGATCAGACCGGGTTCATACCTGGTCCAACCCTCGACCTCGGTCGAGACGGAGAGAATCGACTCGCTCCCGAGCAAACCGGATCCAGAAGATGGCTTGCTGAAGAAGAAAGCTTATTCGGCTGCAAGCGTGCCCTAATCCTACTTATGGATTAGGGTAATCACCCTAATAATGGCGGGACTCGAATTGACGGCTGCGGATAATCATCATCGAAGGGATAATCATCGCATAACCTAAAGGTTATCTCAGGAGTCCTCTACTAGCCCAAACTAGTAGAAGTCTATTGCTCAACGGATCTCACTGATAAGATCCAACGACTACCCGAAGCAGGCTCAAAGTGCATCCAACGAAGGAGATTCGAAGGTACACTCTATATAAACCTCACTACCATACAAGGTGAGGGGATCGAAAAGAATACTATCCGAGACTCAGAGTTCGGATACATGCTGATAGACCTAAACTATCGGCGATCCCGCTATCTAGATCACCTTTCCCCGTTCTTCATTCCTTAGCTCGTGCTTCTAGCGGGCCGTTTGTGATTAAGTTCATCAACCCCCACCCCCCCGGGGGGGGCGCCCCCCCCCCCCCGGCCGCCCCCCCCCAAACCCTTTCGTTTCCCCACCACATGTGGGGGAACCGAGGGGGGGGGGGGTTGGGGGCCCCGGCCGCCGCCGGGGCCGCCGCGGTGGGGGGGGACGGCCCCCGGGTGGGGTAATACGATTAGGACCCATTCCTTTTTTTTTTTTCTTTTTTTTAAAAGGTAAGTGGGGGGGTTTTACTTTTAGAAGTGTCCTATATAGGCTTGAAGAGACACTAGTTTAGTTTTTGATTACTTATTTTCTATTCCTCTTATTTTGGGAATCGGTTGTAATCTTTCTTACTAGTTTGGATCTACATTTTCACTGTAACTAGAGTGATTTTTCCACTACACTCTACAATTGATTATTATATTGGTATCATTCTTTTTCCGCACTCTAATTATATTTGTATTCTTTTAATCTTATCTTGATCTTTCAGTTAACATAGTATAACATTGATTTAGACTTGTTCTTGATTATATTATTGTAAATGTGGGAGGTTGATTTCCTCGATACTGATCTTTGGGGCTATGGATCACACAATCAGGTATGCCAAATAGGGTACAGGCTGGGTGGATGTGATACTTATAACTTGTTCTGGTTGTATAATTCAATGATTAGTAGTCAAATGTATGTTGTAAATGATGTTTATATGTACTTTATTACTTTGTGATATAAAATGGATGGTTATGTAATAATGGTTGGTGATGTGATGTAATTATGATGGAAGGGTATCCATTTGGGTATCCATTGCTTGGGATGTCAGAAGGTTGTGGTATGGGACACTGCTTACTGATGCCCCCAGTACTATCATGATTGCTGGATGACATACTTAGGGTGTGACATCCAGCCCAAACCTAGCCCAGGACACCCTATTTGTTTTGGGTGAAGAAAGACTCGTTTGATATTAGACCTTAAAGTTGGACCTTGATTTCAGTGTTATTACCTTTGAAAGCCTTAAGAAGTCATGCCAGACCTTTCCCTTAGGGTAGACCTGTAATATCTGGCTTTATCCTAACCTTGACCCGGCCCGGAATCTGTTATGTTTGTAGGTCCGAAGACCCAAAGTGGGGGAAAAGAGACTTGTGGACCCTTTTGGTTGATGATTTGGTGTCAGAGCCCAAGCCCATGGACATTGACGATGATGCCCCTCACTTTGAGAGCATTGTCAGTGTTAGTTTTGAATCTGCGCACCGAAGAGGGGTGAATTAGTTGAAATGCCTAATGAACTCCTGTGCTCAATCCGAATATATTTAATAAAACTAGACTTCTTGATGGACTTGTAGGAGAAAACCCCACTCAATTTGACCCCATATAGCCCCCCAAATCCCTATCCGAAGTTGCTGAACTATGTCTGGCAAATCCTGCTTGTGCATCGAAGAAGGTGAGCTTATTTGGTGGACCTAATGAACTCCCATGCTTGATCCAAAAGTATTTCTGGAAACTAGACTTCTTGATTGACTTGTAGGAGAAAAACTCACTCAATTTGACCTTGTATAGCCCTCCGAATCCCTGTTCGAAGTTGCTAAACTATTTCTGGATTTTCTGCTGAAACCTGTTACCTGTTTTGGTCGATGCTCTTTGATCGATGCCATCAACCAAGGACCATCGACCAAAGTTGCCCAGAATCGAGAAAAATATGCTTTTTGGATATTCCTTCCTCTATTTAAGTGAAACCTCGAACCTAGAACCATATTTCACTCATTTCAACATCTGAGAACGTGGGAAAGCTCCTCTTAGGCTCCTCCTTGGCTTGGGTGATGATCTTCTACAAGAATCATTGTCTCTCTTCTCTAATCTCTTCTCCAAGGTATGTAATCTCTCACTCTCTCTCTAATCTACTTCTACCTCATCTTGTTCTTGCTACTGAGTTCGTGAAGAAGGTGTTGCAACCTTGCAACCACCTCTTCAACAAGCTCTTTTGCTTTGATTAAACCTCTCTTCACCCTTTCCATGCTATGATTCTCATACATGATGTTCTTGCTTTCTTATTTTGATTTTTCTCTTCCTTACAACATGAATTCATCTCTTAATATGATTTTCTCTTTCAATTAGGTCTGATTATATGTTAGTATGTATCTCTAATCTACTGCCCATCATTCCCTTAATTGAATTCCTAAGTTCTCTTGCAATTGCAATTGATTTCATTGAAGAACATGATTCTTGCAAGTTTGAACCTAAGGCTTTAAATTGGGGGTTTTCAGTTTGACCATTGGATCATGTTAATTCTTGCTACATAGTCTCCTGCTACTGTTCCTAACCTATTCCCCAACTAATTCTCTAGCTTCCCTTTCAATTACATCAATTTCTCATGAATGCTAGGATTCTTGTCTTTAGAACATAGGACCTCAATTTGAGGGTTTTCATTTGGACCATTGGATTGTGATAATACTTTCTAGGTAGTGTTCTTACATTGTTATGAATCATCCCTCCAAGTTTCAGATCGATCCGAACCCCGGAAGACCCATTTCGGACCAAAATCCCCAAAACCCATTATGCAGCCTCGAAGACAATTTTGGTCGATCCTCTTTGGTCGATGCCATTGTCCAAGGACCATCAACCAAACTTGCTACTGACAGCAACCTTGCTCTCTTTTGACTCGTTCGACCTCCGATTTTCCCGATTTCTTTTCTAGATTTCTTTTCTAACCTTTCATTTATGTTTGTCTAGGGTCTTATTACCATCTTTGGATCATTCTTTTGAGATTGTTGGATTATCATCATCGCGACTTAAGGTAAGACGGTTATCGCCATATAACATAGACTGTATGACTTTTACGCTGTTGTTGGTAACTTAGTAGACTTAACTTATTAATTGATTTTAGACATCATATGACTACTGTAGTTACCTTATGACAGTAGCACCATGCTTAATTACTTGGTTTATCATGTTTACTTATTCTTGTCATTTATTTATACACTGTATTATGAGATGTTATGACATGTTTTCAATATGATAATGTATTGTTGATATGCAATGGATGGAAATAAGCATGTGATTGCTTAGGTATGATTTGGGATTGGGGAATGTCATATTGACATTTCCATCCTTGGACATCGGAGGGAATAGTATGGGATGTTCTTCGAAGATGCCCATCGACGCTTTTCCGAATTATTGGATGACATATATAGGACTTGTCTAGATGTATGGCTAGGATGTCCCTGTCATATCAGACCCGAATTGGAAGGGCATTCAGACCGAACGACCCGTGGTAGTGTATGGTTTGATGGGCGCTCTAGGCCGGTAACCAATCCGGTAGGGTACATAAACCATGCTACGGATACCCGAAAGGGGCCATTTATTGGTAGGGTTGCAAATAGCTAGACTTGGGCTCACGGGCGCTCGAGGATCGGTGGGTCATATCCGTGAGGGGACGTGAGAGCTTCCCGTTTATTATTTGTGGATGACCAACAGGGTTGATGAGTCCGTAATCCGGGATTACACTGACTCTAGTGTGAAGGATACCGGAAAGGATCACCGGGGGCGAGGAATGGACATATCTTGATCTGACTTGATACGACTGAGTAGATGACTTGCATTGGGCTAGGCTTTACTGTGACATGCGCCAGTACTTATACCAAACGGTGATGTGAGAGAGCGGTGACCGATTCCCCTACCATGGTTTTTGAGATGACTTTACCTAACTTCCCTAGCAGACCCAAGATATCTTGTATGATTGAGGGGGAGTGACTGACGACCCAAAGAAGTATGGTGCTATGACTTACAGCATGTCTACCATAGAGACTAGCATACATAGAGTTAGAATCATAATTGCATCATGTGTTTCATATCATATTGCATCATGCTATGTTTTGTATCATGTATCTATGTTATTGTGGAATAACCTGCCTTGCTGAGTTCTTTTGAACTCACTCCTTTTTGCAACATTTTTGTTAGACTCTACTGCACGTACTACTACTGTTGACTATGATGGTTAACACTATGAAGACTAAGTTGATGACTCTTAAACTACTGATTATGGTGACTACATTGGTGAAGACTAGTAGTCCGTGATTATTACTTATCTAGAGCAGTTCGGCCTTTTGCACTTGTGTGCTAGTGTTGGGATATCGTCCCATTTTCTTTTTAACCTTTTTATTTGATTTGTTAAGACCATAGTTTAGTTCGTTCCCTAGTCATTTTGGGAACCGGTTGTAACCCTTAATTTTATTCGATCTACCTTCCGCTAATGTTGTAGAGGGAATTTCCACCTCATTTCCACATGTTGATCATTTATTTTATTGGTATTTTTTCCGCACTCTGATGTCCTTTGTGATCCTTCTGAGATCCTTTCTTGACTTTATTATTAAATGATTTGAATACAAAGAATTGTTCTTGCTTTTGATTATATTATTGTGCTAAGTGACTATGATCGTTCCTAAACTTGATCGGCGGGACCGTGATTCACTCCCGGGTAATCCAAGATAGGGTACCCCCTTGGTGGATTTAGGGCGGGATGTGACATAGGGAGTCTAGATTGCATGGCTAGGTACCCATACATACTACTACCCTTTCGGAAGGGGAATTGAAGTTGAATGACCCGTGATAATAGTGACGTGACTCTGTTTCTTCCTACAGTAGTAATTAGTCCATGCGGAGATTCAGTGGTCCACTGTTGATCATGCAATGGTAGGGTTGCATATGTTAGGGTTTGGGCTCATGGACATCCAAGGAGCGGCTGGGAGTTGTGAGGGGTCATGGGAGCATCCGCTCCAACAATATTTGGATGACCATAGGGTTAGGGAATGGAGTCCAAAAGTGGTAGCCAATCTATGAGGGTTCTCATTCCTAGGTAGGGAAGGATATTGAACCGAGTTGGTTGGTGCCATAGGGGAAGTATCTGGACTACATGTAGTATGTCAACGTATGACCTTGCATTGGATTGGAAACCCCGACATGTGCCAGTACTCATGCCAATGGTTGTGGTAAAAGAGTGTTGACCTAAGCCCCAGCCACGGTTGATTAACGAGGACTGAACCCCATTGCCCGGGATCCCAACAGGGGTAACCAGTCTATGAGGGATCAAAGTGAATAGAGGAGGGCTGGTGTTATATCTTAAAGTATGTCCACCTTATAGAGACTTGCATAGTTAGATCTTAGCAGCATCCATATATTTGCACATCATTCTTTATATATATGTGTTTATCTTGATACACTGTTGATATGTATATGAGATGTGTTTTCCTTATTGAGTTCGTCAGAACTCATTCCTTTCTTTGTATGTTACAATGTATTATATAGATAATATTCCCGAGGTGGGGGGGGGGGGGTGGGGGGGGGGAACCCCAAAGGAAGAGGGAGGGGGAGGGGGGGGGGGGGGGGGGGGGGGGGGGGGGGGGGGGGGGGGGGGGGGGGGGGGGGGGGTGGTAGGGGGGGGGGGGGGGGGGGGGGGGGGGGGGGGGGGTTGTGAGGGGGTTGGTGGGTTGTGAGAGAGAAGCTTTTTAAATTTAAATAAGTGGGGGGGGGGGTGTGAAGAAAGGCCCAAACAAAACTTGACCCGGAAACCTTGTTATTTGTAGGTCCGATGACCCGAAGTAAAGTAAGAAGTCAGCTTTGGGCCATCCCAAGAGAGGACTTGGTGTCGGCTTTGAATCCATGAAGGTTGATGATGAGGTTCTATTTATGGAAACAGAATCCCGATGAAGATCTAATTAGTTGATGGACTTGGAGTGCTCTCTATCTTGGTTTGAAGGCATTTCTACCTACTAGGTAAGTCACTTGACTTGTGTACAAAACCCCTTTAGGTTTGGATTTGATCCGGGCCTTCAATTCCCTGTTTTGGCCTTCTTTACTGCATTGGTCGACTGATTGGTCGACCGGGCCAGTCGACCAATCCACTCGACCAATGGGTGTCTTGTCTTTGGCAATTAGGTTGATTCTTGCTCTATTTAAGTCTAACCTCGAGTCCACTTCGTATTTGCTGCCTCCAAACCCTCTGGAACGAACCAAAGACCTCTGCAAGTCATCTCTCTTGCATCCTTGGAGTTTTCTTGGCGGATCTTCGTCGGAACTCTTCTTTTTGCATCAAAAGGTATGTCTACTCTCTCTTCTTCTCCTACATCTTTGTTTTTCTTTCCTTTTTGAGTTGAGACAGTAGAAGAGATGCTGCATCCTCTGTTGCAAACATCTCCGAACATGTTCTCATGATCATCCTAAGGATTTAAGGCTAGAACAATGATCTTAACCATGATCATTGCAAGCTTTTGAAGGATTCATGATCAAACCATGATTTAATCTCTGTAATTTCCTAATCTGAATTCTGATCTCTTTGGATCTTCTTTCATTGATCATGTTAGTGGTTAATGGTTGTGTTTTCTTTCTATGATCCATAATCCATAGAATTCTAGTTGTTCTCTTCTACCTTACTATGTGTTCTTCATGATGCATGATAGTACATATATGGTAGGTTTTATTTCCTTATTTAGATTTATGCTTCTAAGCCTTATTCCATGAAGACCTATGCATGTTTTCATGTTTTCATTACCAAAAGCAATGATCCATCCTCCTATAGTTCTTGTCTTTGTTTTCTATTTCAAAATTCATCAAGATCCATGTTTGATTTATTTATGGTAACTTTTTGTTTCCTAATTTGGATCTTGATACCTTGATTTGATTAGTGTTTTGAGGTCCCCTATATGTTAGAATACTACTGATGTAGTCTACCCCTTGATTAGTACCCTTTTGAACCACCAAATTCGGGTTTCATATCTCAAAACTCTGATTTTCTAAGCTATCATCCGCATTGGTCGACTGATTGGTCGTTGGACCACTCGACCAATCCACTCGACCAATGAGTACAGCAACTCCAGAATTGGTCTGTTTCGGATGTTTTGATATATATTCTGTTAGGGATCTTTCCTAATATGTTGTATATACTTGTTTAGGACCTTCTTCTCAAGTTTGCCAAGATCTTACTTGATTTCTTTGGATTCTTTGCGAGTTATAAAAGGTAAGGATGGTTATTTCCTTAATTACATAGATAGCATGAATCTAGTTTCTATATTTGAATATCATTAATATGTTTCCTAAATTAGATTCTTACAATGATATTCTACTGTTGCATAACTTTGATTACAGTAGCATTACTTATTCATATTGAATTGATTCATGTATGATTTACTTACCAATGTTATACAAGTGATTGTTATACCGATTTCTTTCCATATATGGAGTTACCATATATGTGATGATATGAATTGATGCATGTGTATGCTTACGTATGGTTTGGAAAGGAGAGGTGTCCTTTTGACACTTCTGTCCTTGGACTACTACGGGAATATTATGGGATGTTTCCGGAGATGCCCTCTGGACACCTTCCTAAACTGTTGGATGACATATGTAGGATTGTCTAGTAGTGTTTGGCTAGGATGTCTGTTATGTCGGACCCTAATCGGAGGGGTATTGAGACAGAACGACCCGTGGTAGCAATGGGGATTCATGGGCGCTCAAGACCGGTAACCAACCCGTGAGAGGACAGGAATCACATTGTGGGGGCCATTTGTTGGTAGGGTTGCATATGGTTAGACTTGGGCTCACGGGCGCTTAAGACCGGTAACCAACCCGTGAGAGGACGTGAGAGCTTCCCGTTTACCATATGTGGATAACCAATAGGGTTGATGAGTCCGTAGTCCGAGTTGGTCGGTGCCATAGGATACGCCGACTCTAGTGTGAAGGATACCGGAAAGGATCGTCGGGGACGAGGAATGGAAGTATCTGGATCTGACTTGATGTAACCAAGTAGAAGACTTGCATTTGGCTAGGTATTACCCCGACATGCGCCCAGTACTTATACCAAATGGTTGTGAGAGAGTGTGTTGACTTAACCCCCTGCCAAGGTTTGTCCCGAGGGATGAAGGACCCATTACCAATCGGCTGCTCAAGACCGGTGAAATGATCCGTGAGAGAATCCAAGATATCTTAAATGGTTGAGGATGTGAGTGGACTTTCCTAAAGAAGTACGGTGCTATGACTTAAAGCATGTCTGCCAATAGAGACCAGCATACTTAGAGTTAGATTCATTCATTCATTGTTTGTCTCATATCATATTGCATTTATGATTGTCTCCGGAATCCTGCCATTTATGTTATTATGGATTTTAATCGCCCTTCTTGAGTTTCTTTGAAACTCATTCCTTTATTGTACAATGTTGTTAGACTATCCGCAGCGTACGGAATACTATGACGGTCCCTATGAGGAAGCGCAAGGCGAAGAGACATATCTCCGGGGAAGGTGATTGCGGTTACCACAATTACTCCGAAGATCCCACGGGTGGTTATGCTCCGTACGATGCTTAGTCCGACCATTGAGTGGAAGCGTCCTTGTGCTATCTATGAGATCTACACCTACAAGGATGTCGTCTACAAAGTGGAGAATAATTTAGTTACCCAATGTACTTGCTACTGGGATTAGCTTTTATCTAGTTTATTCTTTAGAGCTACTTTTCCGCTGGATGTAAAGTGGGATTTTTGCTTCACTTTACTTACCCGTTTGGACATCCTATATAAACAATAATCCTTCGGTTTCGTTTTTATTCTTTCTTTTCTGGATTGGTGCTTTGATTTCCCCCCCCCCTTTTTGGTTGTTGTTGTTTTTTTTTTTTTTTTTTTTTGGGGGGGGGGGGGCCCCCGCCGTTTCTGGGGGGGGGGGGGGGGGGCGCGGGGGGGGGGGGGGGGGGGGGGGGGGGGGGGGGGGGGGGGGTGGGCTGTGGGGGGGGGGGGGGAGAAAAAAAAAAAATTTTAATATAAAAATTGGTTGTTCTGGTTGTGTGTTGGGGTTGGGTTGGGTTGGTTTCTTTCCTTTGGAGTATTTTGGACTCCTGTAATTCTTTTTAATTAATTGATTAGACTATTCCTTGCTCTTGATTATTATTGCTTACATTTATTATTATTGATGATAAAACCGTGGATCATGTGATGGATCGCACTCACGGGTTGTCAGGCAGGACCGATACCGGCGGGTGGGGTGTGAAACTCACCATAAGGGCAAAAATAGGGGAACCCTAAACCTACATTTGCCAAAAACTTCAAACAAGAGGCATGAAGTCTTTATGCTCAATCCAATGGGTACAAAAATAGAACTGCTTACCTCTTTGAATAAGCTCATTTTTCACATAAATAATCATGGGCAGTGGTTCGAGAGTCCTTGATTGTGTAACACAACATAGGCATTAGGGAAGGAGTCAACCATCGTTGATCCGCTAAGATGTGATCAATCTTTGATGCGATCATTACCTATGGATTGATTGTGCCAAGTCATAAAGTTCCCACTCCATTTGAGTTCTAACAACCCACATTCTCATATGCAGTCCCACATCGGCTGAAATTTTCTCCTTGGCATGTATGCACCATTGACCTTTTCCTTAGGGTCCTTGTATGAATTGAAATCACCTAAAAGGCCCATGGGTGAGAGACAACACCATGCATGAAGCGGATGTCCTCCCAAAGCAGAAGTCGATCATGGTCATCATTGACTCCATAAACTAAGGTAATTTCTACAACTTGCTGGGTAGAAAAGAAAAGTGGCTTCAATGTGAATAAATTGATTCGAAAGATAAAGCGGGGTGAGCTCCAAAGAACCCATATTCTACCATTCTAACAACCAGCAAAATTAGCCACGCAACTCCACTGCCTTCAAAAAGGTCTGATAATGTGATCAAAGTTATCTTCTTGAACATGTGTCTCCATGAGAGAAAAAATAACAAGCTTATTAGAGGTAGCCCAATCCATAACCATTCGGCCTTTCTTTTCATTTAGATCATGGATGTTCCACTTAGCAATACGAATCATTGGAAACAATGATAGAGTAGGCCTATTGTACCCGAACCGGGCTCTCCTCCCGCTGTCTTGGGTTAGATGTGTCCTCAACATCATTCTCATCATCACTTCCGCTTCCTGGGTTTGTTTGATGCTTGTTTTGATTCCCAACTTAAACCTAATTTAGTCTTTATGTTTTCTAGGGTTATTGTGGATTTTTGCACTCTTGAATTTTGGATTTCTTGGACATTTGGAGACTATTTTGTCATTGACAGGTGAGGAATACATTATCATGGATTGCATATTTGATTTGATTCTATTTCTTGTTATTACAAATGTCGAATATCTTCTTATGAATTGCGTGAGACTTTGCACGAATAAAAGGTAATTTGATGTTCATGTTACAATTCATTTTATTCACATGATGATTGTGGATATGACGTGGTCTATATATATATATATATATATACAACTTGGGGTTGTGGGTTCACCCATTACCTCTGGTGCCTATGCATCCACTTAGAGTCACTAAGTGCATGGTCAATAGGTGTCTAAATCTATTGTCTAGTAAACCTTGATGAGTGCTACCCTTTCGGCAGGGGTATTGAAGTCGAGTGACCCGTGATGGTAGTGGTTGGGTCCTATGAACATCATATAGGTCCACTGTTATCATATAGTGATAGAGTTGCATATGTTAAGGTTGGGCTCAAGGGGCATCCAAAAGATGGCTTGAGTGTCATGAGGAGACATGAGAGGCATTCACCTAAACATTTGTGGATGGCCATAGGGTTAAGTAATGGTAGTCTAAAAGATGGCTGGAGTATTGTGAGGAATAGCATTCCTAGGCGGAAAAAGATACTGGACAAAAATGACATAGGGAAGGTATCCGGACCACATATAACACGAGACATAGTTGACCTTGCATTTGGGCTAGACTTATCCTTGACAAGTGCCCCCACCCCCTAGGCCCCTACCCTAAGCCTTCGCCACCCTGTCTGCAAGTCTCCCCTCCCCTACCTTTAGCCCATGCAAGCTCTACTGCCCCTCACAACTCCACTGACCCTTCCCAGCCCCTATCCCTTCTTATTGAAACATAGAACTTCCCCTAACAGCCTTGAACTTCATTCCCCACCCCTTACTTGGATTGCTGGACTGATGCTTAGAGGTTGAGGAAAAATTATATTGCTTGTTTGATGCTTGAAGATTGTAGCGATTGAAAACACTTGAAAGCTTATTAACACCTGCCAAGGTCCACCCTCACAGGAAACCCTTACTCAAACACTCAATTCATTCATTCATCAAAACTGAAACTAGCTTGCAAAGAAAGGCTTTATAGTTTGAAAGAAAGGATTGTGACTCATACTGGGATATCCTGACTGTTAGGGATCATTACAATTTAACTTGGACTCTTAAATCAATTATCAAAAGGAATCTAATTATTAATTTATTACGCAATCTCAACCCTTAGATTTGAGATCTCACTTAAACAATTTAAGTCATCTAATTAAATGCATGCTAATTAGATAACTTAAGATCTAAGCAGCCAAAGTTACAAATAAACAAGACTCTTTCAACATCACTTGCCTCACAAGTAAACCAATCCCAAACTAACTGCAAACTTGAATTAACTTTGACTAAGTCAACATACTCAAAATTAAAAAGGACTTCAACATGTAATCGACGAGACCAAATAACAAAATAAGAGTTGATCCATAACCCTTGGACCAAGGGGAATCTTTCCAGACCCATATTAACTCCCAAAAGGGAATGGAAAATGACCCAAATACCCTTAGGGGTATTCGGCCAGCTTGGTTTAGCCCTCTTGGGTCTAGATTTTGAACCCCAAAATTGGGGGGGGAGTCTTTGTGTTCACATTAGTTCCTCCCTTAAAGATCCATCCAGTCTTCTCGGACATTGTATAGAAGCAATCATCCTACAAATTGCATGCTAAAATCACACGACTCATCCATCAACAAGAAGGTAATATAAGTTTATAATGGAATAGATCGAAGAAGAATGGAGGCAGATTTTCATTACTTACAAATTGAGCAACAATGGAGGAGGAGAAGACAAATAGATGAAATAGAAGAGTTAGTGATCCTTCACTTTCATTATTGACATGGTCCATGGGTTTCCCTTTCTATTACCTTTTCTGGATCTAAGATGGGAAGGTTTAAAATCGAGTATGAGCGTGGGGTTTCATTTTGTAAATTTGAAAACTTGAAGCCTTTAAATATAAAAAATAAAACTATATTTATCAACATACCCCTGCACTTTCGGTTTAAACCATTAGATGCGATTACTACATGTGGCACGATCACCATGGTTGTTTGCTAGCTACAACTGTTGAGCAAATAAAAATCATGTAGGCAATATGGTCATATTATCCTCACAAACATTTTGAAAGATAGATTTGTTAATGGCCATTTCTTAGTGGCAATTACCATCACCAATTATGGAGGGACTACATGTAGTATCTGGAATTTTGAAGGGATGCCTCGTGTTTTTCTTGTTTTTTTGGTTTGCCAACCCCAGTTTATAAACCGGTGGTTCGACCCGCGTCGCACACCTGGCTGTGGTGGGTGAGTCTCCCAGCGGGGATTTTTTGCATCCACAAGGATTCGATACCGGAACCTTGCTTAAGCGAACCAAGTTGCTTACCACTTGGACCAACCCCCGTTGGTATGCCTCGTGTTTAGTATAATAAAGAAACAATTGGATTTATTATAGAGATGTTTCCCAAAATAATGGAAAACCTTTGTGCTACTTATGATAACTTTAGGAGTCTTTTTTACATGTGAACAACTTTAGTGGGGACTGAAACGCTTAAATGCGGAGTATTTTTGGTGTCCTACTTCAAAATTACAAGTTACCCATAGTTAAAAGTTTGGACTTGATTTTATTATTAAGTCATTCAAATTTTTAAAGTGAATAACCATAATGGCCTTAGGAATAGTGTAATAACCCCCACCCAACTCTTAGATGGGTGGATGGGTTCTCACTTTACCCATCTTCTTCCTAATCTCGTTGAAAACTACCCATCATTGCAAGAAATATCCACACCCCTCCACCTTCCCCCTGGGGGCCACCACCCCCCCTTTTTTTAATTTGTTTGGGAATCTCAAAAAAAAATTTTTCCTAAAAATTTTTTTTAATTAATTAAAGTTATGGTTGCCCTTTTTTTTATTATTTTTTTTTTTTTAAAGATCATCAATTCCTAATGAAATGGATGTAGTAGTGGCTTGCTGGAAACCCAGAGTCTTTACTTGATCCAGGATGTGTGATGTATATGCCATTCCGAAGTGATCTATTAATCTGCTAATAAGTCGTTTCATGGCAGTTCCATCTATCGCTTTATTGTGAAAGACCAGATCAGCCCTTTCTGCCATAAGTACCTCCATATTCCACTGAGTAGAATTCGACAATGGATTTGAGTCAGTGATTCGAAGACTTCCTTTCCTCAATCTTGATTCGCGTAAAAATTCAGGAACTATGATACTAGTGGAACCGGAGAAACCCGAATTTTCCCGGGTATCATATAATTACTTAGCTTAGGTACCATATGAGCAAGCCCGGAAAAACCCTTGTGCGGCTTCTTCTATTTCTCGATAAAAAGAAATATGACCAACAGTAGTTCGAATGTATATACAAAGAATTTCTTTTTTTACACTTCTTACTATTAGATAGTGCCCATAAATCTCATGATAGGTACCCAAAGATTCATATTGAACTTCGATGGGAACTTCTCTTGATGCAATCACGCGTTGATCTAGCCGCCACCGGAGCCACAAAGGACTATTTAAATTGATTTGTTTCTGTCGATAAGCTCCAAGTGCATCATAAGAACTACAAAAAAAGGGTTCTTTTTTTTTTTATACTTTTTATACTTATAGTTATTATCGTCAATTCTTTCATTTTGATAGTTTCTTCGATTCCATGGATTATACCTATTTGCACAAATACCTCGACGATTTCCGATCGTTAATACATAGAGTCCCATAAGCATATCTTGAGTTGGTACGGAAATGGGATCTCCAATAGCTGGAGACAAGAGATTCATATGAGAAAACATAAGTAAACGAGCCTCCACTTGTGCCTCCAAAGATAAAGGTACATGAACAGCCATTTGATCCCCATCAAAGTCTGCGTTGAATCCCTTACAAACTAATGGATGTAAACAAATAGCACGTCCTTCCACTAAAAGGGGTTGGAATGCCTGGATGCCTAATCTATGCAAAGTGGGTGCTCTATTCAGCAATACAGGATGTCCTTGCATAACTTCTTGAAGTATTTCCCATACAATTGGTTCTTTTTCCCTAATTTTACTTTTAGCAACCCCTATGTTGGAAGCAAGATGTTGTCTGATTAGATCACGAATTACAAATGTCTGGAAAAGCTCCATTGCTATTTCGCGAGGCAATCCACATCGATGTAATGAAAGGGAAGGGCCAACGACAATGACGGAGCGCCCTGAATAATCGACCCGTTTACCAAGTAGAGTCTCGCGAAATCTTCCTTCTTTGCCTTCAATTACATCTGAAAACGACTTGTAAACTTTATTATGACCATCCCTTATCGGTTGTCCACGGATCCCATTATCAAGAAGTGTATCCACAGCTTCTTGTACCAATTTCTCCTGACACATTACTAATTCCCCTGGCGTAGATCTACTTGTTCTTAATAAATCGGTAAGAGTATTATTCCGATAAATAACTCTTCTATAGAGTTCATTAATATCCGAACTCATTAGTTTACCCCCATCTATCTGAATGATCGGTCTCAACTCGGGAGGAAGAACAGGTAATAGGCACAAAACCATCCATTCTGGTTCTACATTTGTTCGAATAAAATGCTTAGCTAATTCCATGCGTCTAACCAAAAAATCCATTCTTCTTCCAATTTTTCTATCTTCCCATTCATTACCTGTGGGACCTTCTTCCCCCAATTCTTTCCATTCTACCAATGAAAAATCTATAATAATTCGCAAATCCAGATCGGCTAATTGTTCTCTGATAGCACCCGCTCCCGTAGAGATTTCTCGATTTCGAAATGTATCGAACCCTTGGGTAGTAAAAAAAGCGGGATGCTGTATTTCCAGGATTGGATTTCATATTCGAACGAACCTCGTAATCGTAAGAAAGTGGGTTTTTTAGCTATGGGCCTAGCAAAAGAAAAATTGGGATAGGTTCCTATAGGATCTCCTCCCTTCAAAACCGGACGTGAAGGTTTCCTCTCATCCGGCTCAAGTAGTTACACCAAATAAAGATAAAGAAAGGGGTTCTCGCTTTCAAATTTTGTTCTAGAAACCCCCAAAAGAACTACTCCTTACTCAAGTTCCCAGTGAAGATCAACCAAGATTTCATTTCATTGATTCATTCTATAGTCTTCCTTTTTTAGATTCTTTGTTCAATTACTACATAAATGAAATGTGAAATTATTGAGTAGTCTACTTCCCTTCGAATAATGAATCCCCCGAAAGGAATACCTTGGAACTCATAAGGGATTTACTTGTCTATGTATCGTTCCGTTCGATCTTTTAGGTCCCTACTTCGCCTCGACGGTTATGTCATGATGCCCTTAAAGCCTATATGCGACGATAGACTCCTGTAACCGTGCCATATTTGCTTAGTTGAAGAGAATTTCTTTCTAAAAGAAATGGAATAGTTAATTCCACGAAAAGGGTTTTTTTTCACGAGGTAGAACTAGCAATTCCTATTTATCTCTTAAGGAATCGACCATAGATCAATTCCCTTTTATTTGGGAGTATTGAATACACCCATAATTCTGAGCTTCATGTTACTCCTCCCAAGAGACATGTCAGAGTGAGGGCTTCCCAATCGGATTGAATGGGATGACAGTTTCTCATTCTGTAAAATCATAATTTCGATCAAATCACACATCACAATATACTAGGCCTTCTAATTCTTTAAGAGGTTTATCTAAAAAATTCGCGATATAACTAGGAAGACGTTTTAAATACCATACATGAGTTACTGGACATCCTAGTTTGATGTATCCCATTTGATATCTTCGTACCCGAGAATCGGCAAACTCGACTTCACATTGTTCACAAAAGGGGGGGGTCTTCGTTTTCATTTCCGATTACTCGATAATTTCCACAAGCACAAATTCCACTTTTGATAGGCCCAAAATTCTTTTCTTTAAGGGGTTTTGGGCCCCCCGGGTGGGGGGCGGGGGGGGGCGGGGGGGCCCCCCCCCAAGGAAAGGCGCCCCCCCACGGGGGGGGGGGGGCGGGGGGGGGGGGGGGGGGGGGGGGGGGGGGGGGGGGGGGGGGGGGAAAAAAAGAGGGGGGGGGGGGGGGGGAGGGGGGGGGGGGGGGGGGGGGGGGGGGGGGGGGGGGGAAGGGATAGGGGGGGGGGAGGGGGGGGGGGGGGGGGGGGGGGGGGGGGGGGGGGGGGGGTGGGGTGGGGGGGTTGCCGCTCCCCTTCTGCTCGGGGGGGGGCGGCGGGCCGGGGGGGCGGGGGGGGGGGGGGGGGGGGGTGCGGTCCGCGCGGGGGCGGGGGGGGGGGGGGGGCGGGGATGGGGGGCGAGGGGAAAAGGGGGGGGGGGGGCTTTCTCGCTTCTTTCCTTCCTCCACTACCACACACACACTTTCTCTCCAACGTTCCTGATGCGATATAAATTGCACCAAACCCGTCAGACCAGGATCACCTTATTCAGCCCGGTCGAACCATGACCAGGGCCTATCAAGACCTAATGAATCAATCAGAAGGGCGCCGTCTTCTAGTTAATAATCCGGTATGGCTTCCCAAACTTTGCGGTATGTGAACTTGACTTGTAAAAGGCCTCTACTAGCAAAGCGGTGAAAGAATCATGACGAGATTGGTAACTGGTTACGGCCCCGAGTATCTAGGGAAAAACCCTAAGATCGGACGGCCACTAAGGAAGATCGGGAATTCACTTAACGATCGAGGATTAGAGGTAAAATCTATATAAACCAAGGACGTACAACCTATCAGGTATCTGAATCGTTTCCCAACTACGTATTCACTATTCTTTTGCTATGCGATTAGCCAGAGCCTTTGTGATCAGTCCAGTTACTGACTTAAGCTTCGGAGGTGGCCTTCCGACCCCACAGTCGGACCACGTCTAACTCTTTTTTGCAGGATTACGTCAAGAAGTCCGGCGGCTTAACAGAATTTGGACGCATCATCTGGCGCCGTCTGTGGGAAACGCTTCAAAAAGTCATGGTGACTAGATCAGCAACAGGAGCAACGGCTTCACGAGAAATAAATGTTCGTCCTCAGATAGGAGATGTTCCGGTCATTACACCTGAAGGAAGCAGACTCCCAAAAGTCCAGGAAGAAGGAAGGGAAGAAAATCAAGACTCTCCCAATCCTCTCTAGCAACAAATGGAGCAGTTACAGATCCAGTTCTTGGAGATGCAGCAAACACTATGTATGTTGGCAAGACAGGTGATTGCACCTCAAGCACCCGATTAAATAGAGGCGAGAGGATGTGCACGAGAGGCAGTCTTGGTTCCACCGTTAATTCAGGTACCGACACTTTCTCATCATGTAGATGGACAACAAGGTGAAGGCCAGAATTATGGCCAGAATCATCAAAAAGATCGTCAAGATCGAATCCGAGAAGTGAGAGCTGGCGAACCACCCGGAAGAGATGATCGGCACAATAGGCCGCAGGCAAGCCGAACAGGAACAGCAACGAGGCAGCAAAGGGGAGTCCACACCCACTCACCAACCTTAAGACGTTCGAGATGATCGGGACGAAGACACCATGCAGAGGCCCGAACCCGTGGAGAGATTGGAACGTATATGCTTGCAACCAGGAGATGAAGTGAAGTTTACTCATATCGGGTCCGAACAACCTGAGCTTTTCAAAGAAGAATTGACAACTTTCTTCGGGAAAACATAGATGTGTTCGCCTGGTCAGCAAGCGACATGCCAGGAATTGATAGAGCTATGGCCGAACACCAACTATGGATTAATCCTGACTTCAAGCCTGTAATCCAGAGAAGACGAAACTTCTCGATTGAGAAGCACGAAGCTATCAGAGGGGAGGTCGAAAAGCTGGAAGTCTGGCTTTATCAAGCCCATTGAGTGTCCAACATGGTTGGCCAACATAGTAATGGTAAAAAAGTCCAATGGAAAATGGAGAATGTGTACTGACTACACAGACCTCAACAAAGCTTGCCCGAAGGACTGCTATCCCCAGCCACGGATAGATCTTTTGATTGATGCTACTGCCGGGTATAAAACATTAAGTTTCATGGACGCTTATTCTGGGTATAACCAAATCCTGATGAATAAGGAAGACGAAAAATTCATGGCATTCATGACCGATCGGGAGAGCTAATTCTATAAGGTCATGCCGTTCGATTTGAAGAATGCAAGAGCTACATATCAGAGAGCTGTAAACAAGATTTTTGGCAATCTAATCGGGAAGAACATGGAAGCATATGTAGATGATATGCTGGTGAAAAGTCTCTTAAGGACAGGCCACATTGAGGATCTTCGAGAAGTATTTTCCGTCTTAAATAAACACCAGATGAGGCTGAATCCCGAAAAGTGTGCCTTCGGGGTATCGTCAGGGAAATTCCTGGGGTTTATGGTTTCCCAAAGAGGAATCGAGGCAAACCCCACCAAGATACAAGCATTGATCGGCATGGATCCCCCAAAGACTGTTCGAGATATACAATGCTTGACCGGATGAATGTTGCTCTGACCCAATTCATCTCACAGTCGGGGGAAAGATGTTTACCTTTCTTCAAAGCATTGAAGGACCTGAGGGGAAGTAAAGATGCCCGTTGGACGGAGGAATGTCAGAAGGCATTCGATGAACTAAAAAGAAGACTTGGGCAGCCACCCCTACTTTCTCGACCCGAGAAAGGCGAAACCTTACAAATATACCTGGCAACATCACAGTTGGCAGTAAGTGCAGTCCTCATTCGGGAGAAAGAGAGAAAACAGTGGCCTATTTACTATGTAAGCCATGTACTCTTGGATCCCAAAACAAGATATTCAGCGATCGAGAAGCAGGCGTTGGCCCTCATGATAATAGCCCGAAAGTTAAGACCTTATTTCCAAGCCCATCTGATTACGGTGCTAACCAATTTCCCCTTGAAGAAGGTACTTTTTAAACCAGATTTATCGGGAAGAATGGTAGCATGGTCAGTCGAGTTAGGAGAATTCTGTTGTAAATATGTTTAAAACTTTATATAAATATTTATTTTAATTGTATATGTCTTTTATACATGGTTTTATTTAGACCCACATCGGGTTGAGAGGATCTGTTTATGTGGTTTATATATAGTAAGAGCCCATGTATTATTAAGTTGCATGAACCCTATAGTGACCCTGCCATGATTAATATTAATAAATCTATATGACTTGGGACTTGGAACTTGGGGACTTGGGCCGTGGGTCGTGGGCTTTGATCCGGAAGGCCCAGTTTGTCATGGGCTATTCTGGAAAGCCCACTACTGGGTGAATACGTGGAGATGCCATTTGAGTGGCACTCTCCTGTAGGGAGGTCAGCTGGAGGTACCTTACTGAAGAGAGTTGAGCTGAAAGGTACCCTCACAGCCTTACCCTTTCACCCACAGCCTTTGGGGCTCTATATAAACTCAATTTCATGCTCATTCTTGACACACAGGATTCCTCCTCCTCTTTCTCTCTCTCTCTCTCTCCCTGTTATTCTGTTAAGCAGGAGTGAACATAACCTAAAGGTTTGGGCTGACTGATCTTGGGGTGAAGACACTTTTAGAACCCGTATTGCACAATTCGGGGTGTCTAAATACCTTAAAGAAAGTACTTCATGTACGTTTCAACTTTAAAGGAATATTGTGATTACAACAACAGTTCTGGTGTGCGTGCAGATCCCTCAATCGTTTTACAACAAATTCCAGGTGGATTTCAAGCCTAGAACAACTATAAAGGCACAAACCTTGGCCGATTTCATAGTAGAATCCGTAATCCCGAACGAAGGGGAAGAAGAGCCTACCTTGTCCAGTATGTGGCACATTTAGGTCGATGGTTCCAACAATAAATTTGGTTCGGGAGCAGGTGTTTTGTTAAAGAGTCTAGGAGGATTTTTTATTCGATATGCTTTGAGATTCGGGTTCCAGGCAAGTAATAATGAAGCCGAGTATGAAGCTCTCATTGCAGGGCTCAGATTAGCAAAGGCCTTAGCAGTGGCCGAAGCAACAATATACAATGACTCCCAACTCATCATCAATCAAGTAAAAGGGGAATATGGAGTAAAAGAACCACACCTACAGAAATACCAAGAGCTGATTCAAACCCTAAGAAAGGATTTCAAAGATATCCAAATATGCCAAATACCTCGAAAGGAGAATTTGGTAGTGGACGAACTCTCAAGATTGGCAAACGCTAAAGAAAAAACATTAGAACCATCCGTCTACATTGAGGAGTTAATTTTCCGGAGCACGAAGGTCGAAATCATTTCGTACATTGAAAGTGAAAGATGTTGGATGGATCCCATCATTGAATATATTCAAGATGATAAACTCCCTGAAGATATGAAAGAGGCCCGATCAATCAGGGTTCGTGCGGCGAGATTCACCATCCAACACGGAAGATTATATTGACAATTCTTTGTGAGACCCCTGCTTAGGTGTGTTGGACCAAAGGGGGCCAAAACTGCATTGGCCGAGGTTCATGAAGGTATTTGCGGTGCACATACGGGTGGACATGCTCTGGCACATAAAATCCTTTGTCTCGGATTATATTGGCCCAAGTTACAAGAAGATTCCTTAAAGTATGTTCGGGCGTGCAACCAATGCCAGATACACTCGAACGTGCCCAAACAACCTGCCACAATCCTTACGTCAATTCTGAACCCGATTCCCTTCGCAATGTGGGGAATTGACTTAATGGGAAAATTTCCACCACCAGCAGGGCGAAAAGAGTACTTGATCGTGGCGATCGATTATTTGACAAAGTGGGTAGAAGCAGCTCCATTGGCATCAATCAAAGAAAAACAAATGGAAAAATTCGTACGAGAGTCGATCATCTATAGATTCGAGATTCCTAAGGTACTAGTTATCGACCATGGAACTCAGTTCGACAATCCTCAGTTCGAAATCTTTTGCAATACCTATATGATTGATCACCAAATGTCATCAGTGGCATATCCTCAAAGTAATGGTCAAGTAGAAGTTACAAACCGAACGTTACTAGACGGAATCAGGAAAAGGCTAGAGACCAACAAAGCCTTGTGGACTGAAGAACTCCAAAATGTCCTATGGGCATACCGAACAACAGTCCGAACTCCCACTGGTGAAACTCCATTCAGGCTAACTTATGGTTTGGAAGCGTTAGCACCAATCGAGGGAATGGCGGGAACCATTCGAGAGCGAGAATTCGAAGAACAAGCGAACGAAAAAGGAATGTTATACAGTCTCAAGTTATTAGATGAAGTTTGTGCGCAAGCAATAGCACGAACTCAACAATATCATCAAAGGATAGCCTCTCACTACAACGCTCGAGTCAAATACTGGCAGTTTCGTGTGGGGGATTTGGTTCTGAGGAACACTCTTGCTTCAGACCCACATCATCAGAGAAAACTGGACCCCACATGGGAAGGACCTTATATGGTCATTAAACAAGTAGGTTCAGGAGCTTAAAAGCTAAAGGATCTGGAGACCAACAGCGCATTGGACCGATCATGGAACACAAAGCATCTGAAGAAATATTTTTCTTGAAGTCAAAACAAAATTCCTTTTTGTTTTATCAATTTTGATCTATTTGGATCTATAATAACTTAATGCAGAATACCGGTTTTTTTATCCAAATCTTTTGATTGGGGGCCATATATAGCAGAGTACATTTAGAATCAAAAGGCTTCGGGTAACACCGAATAGACCTTCGATCATTAAGGCATCGGGTAATACCGTATGAGACCTTCGAACATCCCTAAATATTCCCCGGAACTTTCGGGTAAAGGCATCGGGTAGCACCGAATGGATCCTTCGAAAGCCAAAAAAAATCTCTAAGGAAATTTTTCTGGTCAAAGGCATCAGGTAAGACCGAATGAGACCTTAAAAAATCACAAAAGGCCTAAAAAAAATTTTGGGGATCGGGTATATCGGATGTACACCGAGGATAACTTTTGAATCCTTAGAAAGAATTTCTTAGAAACTATCGTGAATCTGATGTTTCAAACAAACCGAACACTACTTACAAAAGCTTAGCAAGCAAATAAGAAATGGTTCTATTCGACCAAGCTAAATTCCTGAAAGATAAAAGAATGTGTTATAATCAAACAATGGTTAAGCACAAAAGATCTTTTATTCATACAAAGGCTAGCAAAAGCCAAACTATACAACGTTCGGGATATACACTGTTACAAAATCTTGGACAAGGAGCATTTCAAATTTCAAAACTATGTTCGGGAGATTATACAATATCTTGGACAAGGAACATTTCTACAAAGAAAACAAGAACTCCACCAACAACTGGGAAGAGCAGCCCGAACCCACCGTCCAGCTTTTCCAGGATCCTTACCCTTTGACTGATGAAGAAACTTCATCTTCGGTGGCTGAGATAAGAAGGAAAAGAAAATCTAGCAAAGAAGTTTCAGGCTCAATCCCCTCCTGTTCTTTGGATCGTTGTGGAAGAAGGATTGATGCCTTCCGGATTGACATTTGGAGCGTCAACTTCTTCCTTGTTTTTTGGAATCTCCTCTGTTATTAGAGTTGCAGGAGGTGAGTCATCAAGGTACAGCGTGATGTCCGGATTAGGAGTCGACAGATCTTCTACATCTTCGGCCCAATCAGGAGAAGGAAGCCTCAACTTCGTGAAGACTTCGGGATGGTAGAAAAATTGATGAGGAGCCATGTAAAAATTCGGATTTCTCCTCAAGATTGATTCGAACACCTCATTCTGGCCATCTCGATAAGCATGATCATTTAAAATATCCAACAAGTTATGAAAAGGCTTACTGCCTAAGTACTTACGAATGCAAACCTTCCAGGTTTCGGCAGGGATGCAATCAAGATCGGGTGGAACTATTTGCTTCCGCAGCTCTTCCACCTTGGCTTCGGAATTATTCAGTTCCCCCGAGAGATTAATTACCCTTCGCTCAAAACCACTGATTTGACCATGGGCAACATCCAGAGCTTGAGAAAGATTTAAAATCTCAGTATTTCTTACCTTTACCTCATCCCAAAGCCCATCACGAAGGCGTGCAATCTCGCGATCCTTGGACGAAGATTCAGCCCGAAGCTTGGAGAGTTTAGAAGGCATCTTTCCAATCCGGTAAGCTGCCTCCGTTTGTTTGTGGAAGTTGTCCACGATACTCCTGCAACAAGCAAATGATTTGCAAGATTCAGAAAAACTATACAAAAAGCTAAGAATAATCTCAAAGAAGAGACTCACATCACCAATGATTTTACAAAAACATCGTCAGAAACAAAGTTGAAAGCCTTGCTTTCGGCTGGTGTTTGGGCAAGAGTGCACCACTCCAATGCCCGTCCAAAGCTACCGGTAACACGGTCTGAACGCTGCAGTTTCCAAGGAGGCCTGTAAATCTCCTTCGTTGAAAGTGGGGGAGGTTTTGGAATTGAAGAGGTCGCTTCGCCTTCTTCTCTGAACTTTGCCATGGAATGCGCTTCACAGACATCACAGCAAAAACGCCGGAGGAATCCATTAACGGCAAGATGAAGGTTTTGCAGTGTGGTTTCTAGTTCCAGAAAACATCAGAGCTTCGCACAACCAAAATGAAAACGTGAGAAGAAAAAAAGGAAAGCCAAAGCGTTTAAATAGACGCTAAAACAGGATGTTGACGTTTCAAGTTTTGGAAATCCAACGTCCCAAATTTTTTTGTAAATCCAACGGCAGCAATATAATGGCGGTTCAAGCTTCTAAATCAATGGTTGAGAACCAACAACGATTGGAATACACTAAATGATGAACGGCGGACATTAAACAACTTTTCGAATTTCAAAAAAACAAGAATGGGTTCGAGCACAGCGCATCTATCCACGTGGCAAAGAAGGCGCCAGTTACGAAGATGGCGAACTCGAGTATGCAACCGTCAATTAGAGCATTTAATACCTGAGTGACGTTTGCGTTTCCTAATGAAGATAAATTCCAAAAAAAATTGAAGGGTCATCCGCGTTAACCGCTAGATGATCAAACGGACAAAACTCTCCCGAACAAGCAGTATCGTTCGATTACCAAAACTTCAACCATTTTGAATAAGGGGCAGTAGAAGAACAAGATAGCACAACGATAAATCCAAAAGACTTTCAGTTTACGTTCGGATTAATGCAAGTATGTTCGGTTAAACGAAAGTGCCAGAAAACAATGGAACATGCAAAGGTGCGATCGACAAAACTACAGCAAGCAATAAGCCAAGAAAGATTTCATCTTAAAATTTAAGACCCGAAAGGGAGGGTCTACCCTTACAAAAAAAAAATGACAAGGAATCTACAAATTGGCGGAAGAGTGCGGAACTTCATCATCGGCGGCTTCGGGAGTCTGTTCTTCAATATTTTCTGGGGGAACTTGAGCATTATCTGCCACGACCTCCCCTTCAGCAGGCACTTGAGGTTCATCATCCAAAAACTGCTCAATTTCGGAAGTGGTAGGATCGGTCGGAGGAGGATTGTTCTTCGCTGCAACCCAGTCAGGGATAGGCTGATGAAGATCCTCAAAAGTCTCCTCATAAACTAGGTCCCTATACTCTCCAATCGGGAAGGCAAGGTCGACTGTCAGGATACTCTTCCATACTTCATTAACACCTTCTCGAAAGGCAACCACATTGTACCGACTGAGCAATTTGCTAAACGGAACACTATTCAAATACTTCTGGACACAGGCCTTCCGAACCTCAGGCTACAGATCTTCGGGATCCTGTGGAAGAGTAACAGATTCAAGCCTCTTTTCTAACTCTTCTTTCTCCCGAGAGAAACTATCAATTTTGGCCTCAGAAATCGAGGCTTTGCCTTTAATATCTTCCAACCGAGACTTGGCGACGATAAGTTCCCCTACGGTAAGACGGAGACGCTCTATCTCCTCTTCCATCTGAGAAATCTCTTTGATTTTCTCCTCAACGGTAGCATTGCTACGCTTTGCTTCCTCCCGAAGATGGCCGACTCTCAAATTTGCTTCCATCTCACGATGAAAGCATTCGGTAAGAACCCTATGTCAATAAACAAGAGGACAAGTCGTTAAGCGACAGAAGAATCAACCCAAGGAAGTAAAAAGTCAAGGCGTACCTGATATTGGAGTTCACAAACTCCTCATCTGGCATGTCACTCAAAACTTTCTGATCGCGCGGGGTACGGGCGTTGATAGCCCAATCAACAGACGCATCGGTATCCAAAAAGACCGCATCATGGAGATTCACCTTCCAGCTAGGAACATAGATCTCCTCTTGATCAATCTTCCTCCGTTTAGAAGCCGCATCATCAATCAGCTCCCGTTTCCTTCAGACAAGAGTGGCATCATCATGAGTGGACTCCTCAATCTCCACTGGCCCTTTCCCCTTGGCAGCATGGTCTTGCCTAGTTCTCACGAGGCCCTTCAGGGGGATTACCCCCTTCGGGACGGCCGTGGACGAAGCTTTCCTTGGGGAAGGGGCACCTTCGGGAGCGTCTCCTCTCGGCTTAAGAGGGACTCTCTCCTCAGCAGCAGCAAACCCTTGTTGGGCCAATGACTTAACGACATGGCGATCGAACCTAGGAGGCACTGCATAACAACGAAAGACCAGTCACTACAAAGGTTGTAAATATGCACACAAAGAAAAAGAGCAAAAGGTTTTTGAGCTCTCACCATGGCTCAAACCCCAGTAGTGAAGGACTGCTTCGTACTCAATGGCATGACCATGGATTTTAGAGCGCCAGGGAATGGCTTTGATGGCCCGAATCGCCTCAATATCGTGATCGGAAGGGATCACCAAACGGCTGATTTTGGTATAGGAATCCCTAAGGTTCCATTTCATCTGAAATCTGGGATTAGAATTGGGAACCTTACAGAAGACAAAATTTTCTCACCACCCCTTATTATTGGAGGGACAGGTACCTTCTGCAATGATTCCCCCTTCCCATTTCAGATCAACCTTCGAGCGCTTGGAAAAGAACACCCATCTTGAGGGGTTCGACTTGTTTAAAACATGAAAATGGCGAAAAACGCCCAAGGAAGGGGTCAGCCTAAGATCATGGTAGAGCCCCAAATAACCAATGATGAGTCTCCAGCTATTAGGGAGAAGCATCCCTAGACAGATACCCCAATGGGTAAGAATTTCAGCAATAAAAGGGGAGTAAAACGGGATCTGAACCCCACTCTTGAAAGAATCATCATAGAGAGAAAATTCTCTAGGAGGGTTAGAGTCAGCCCTGTCACACCCCCCCAGCCGGTACCCTAATTGGCATACCCGGGAGTGTGATCCACAGCCCCGAAGATCAAGTATCGAGGAAATCATCCTCCCACATATACAATAACATAATCATAAACAGGAAATAAATCAAATTTTAATATTATAAACAAGGTTCAAAACAAGAAATGAACAATCAGTATAATCAGAGTGCAGAAAGATACCAGATATCCAATGATATCAAAAAGGAGTAAAGTGATGCGGAAACTCACTTTACCAAAAATAGCGGAACGTAGTATGAAAATCAAAAGGGATTACAACTGAAACAAATGTACTAAGAAATAAACTAAGATCAAGCGTCTTCAAGTTTATAGATAACGTCTTCATAAGTAT
The DNA here is from genome assembly GCF_041222555.1 of Hakea prostrata. Lineage (NCBI taxonomy): Eukaryota > Viridiplantae > Streptophyta > Magnoliopsida > Proteales > Proteaceae > Hakea > Hakea prostrata. The sequence goes on from NC_142600.1 coordinate 1,092,417, forward strand.
GGACTTCATCAATCCAATGAATCCGTTCTAACTCTATGCCGTTCTCAAAAGTAATACGCAGCTTGATCCGCCGAGGGATCATCAGAGTAAGCTTGATCGTTGCCAGCACCTTGCGTGTAATACGCTTCATCAGCTTGTGCTTCGCTGTACTGCTCGTCATAATACTCTGTAACTGCAGGATAATCTAACAAGAAAATGTACAAAAAGGAATGAGTTTCGAAGAAACTCAATAAGGCAAGTTAATCCATAACATCATAGATAACATGTGGCAAAACATAACATGATGCAATGCAGTATGAAACAAGTAATGAATGTATGCATCTAACTCTATGTATCTTTGGTCTCTATGGTAGACATGCTTTAAGTCATAGCACCGTACTTCTTTGGGAAGGTCCGCTCACATCTTCAACCATTTAAGATATCTTGGATTCTCTCACGGATCATTTTACCGGTCTTGAGCAGCCGGTTGGTAATGGGTCCTTCATCCCTTAGGACAAACCATGGCAGGGGGTTAAGTCAACACACTCTCTCACAACCATTTGGCATAAGTACTGGTGCATGTCAGGGAAAAGCCTAGCCCAATGCAAGTCATCTACTCAGTTACATCAACTCAGGTCCAAATACTTCCATTCCTCGTCCTTGACGATCCTTTCCACTAGAGTCCTAATAGTCCCTGACTACGGACTCATCAACCCTATTGGTTATCCACATATGGTAAACGGGAAGCTTTCATGTCCCCTCACCGATCATTTCACCGGTCTTGAGCGCCCATGAGCCCAAGTCTAGCCATATGCAACCCTCCAATAAATGGCCTCTTTCGAGTATCCACAATGTGATCCATGTCCTCTCACGGATCTTTTCACCGGTCTTGAGCGCCCACGAATCCCCATTGCTACCACGGGTCGTTCGGTCTCAATACCCTTCCGATTCGGGTCTGATATAATAGGGGTATATCCTAGCCAAACACTGCTAGATAGCCCTAGGTATGACATCCATTGATTCGGGAAAGCGTCAATGGGCATCTTCGGAGAACATCCCATACTATTCCCTCCGATGTCCAAGGACAGAAGTGTCAAAAGGACAACTTCCCAATCCCAAACCAAACTTAAGCAAACACATTCTCAGATCAGTCATAACATATACAACCAACAGTTCATCATATACAAGAGAATGTAAAAGCAAAATTAGATTAGGCAATAATAGGTAATTCATATAACATGAAAAATGAAAAAGATAATATAAACAAATGCTACTGATCTCACAGTAAGAGATCATAATTAAATTATAATAACAGTAAGTAATCTCATAGTTTCACAAAGTAGAATCCAGAGAACAAGCAATCTATGTAGTTAAGGAATTAACTGTCCTTACTTGATTATCGAAGAAGATGATCCAAAGATCAAAGAGAGCAACTCCAAACTTAGCAAATAGACTCCTAACAATCATAGATACAACATTAGGAAAGATGCCTAAAAGATCAGAGAGCAAACGAATCAATTCGGGCGAAAAACGAAGCTACTGACTCCTTTGGTCGAGTGCTTGGTAGACTGGCCCAGTCGACCAAGCAGTCGACCAAGCAAGTCAGTACGGAATTGTACAGACTGCTTTGGCCATAACTTCTTCGTTTGAAGTCGGAATGATCCAAAATTCGAAGGGGAACTTCCTAAGGTATATTAGGATCATATAGTAAGATAAAAACATCAAGTCATGGGGAAAATTTGGGTTCTTGATTTAACCCAAGAATTTAGGGTTTCAACCTTATGGTTCCCATAAAAAGGTTGAGATCACAGAATGAAAGAAATATTACCCATGAGGTTTCCCTCGCATGGGAGGTTAACAAGAGTTTCCAGAACTCCAGCAAGGGTTAGGGTTTCAAGAAAACCTTCGGCTAGGGTTGAGATCATGATGATGATCATAGATCTCAAAGAAACGAAGGAGATCACGAAGGGATGGTTGCAAGGATGCGGCATCAACTTCCTGATCTCAATCAAGAACAAGATCAAGAAAAGAGAATTAATAATTCAGAAGAGATACTAACCTTGAATTGTAAGAACAGAGAAGAGAGGTTTCAGATCTGCAGAGGAATCTTCAAAATCACCAGAGAGAGTTTCGGAGAGGTGTTCTCACGTTCACAAAGTGTTTAGGAGGCAGCCGTAACAAAGAAATACGAAGTAGGGTTTAAATAAGAGTGAAAAACCCTAAAATTACAATTTCTTGGATTTCATCTTCCTTTGGTCGAGTGCTTGGTCGAGTGGCCCACTCGATCGGTCGATCGACCAAGGCAAGATGATAAGGAATAATCGAGGATTTGGAGGATCAAATGGGCTTTAAACCTTATGGGCTTTTGCATACACATCAAGTAACAAGTCAAGTGTGAAGAAATACCTTCAAACCAAGTCGGATAATACTCCAAGTCCTTCAACTAATCTCATCTTGGGACAACCGCAGCTTCCTTTCCAAATCTACACGAGACATCCAAGTATGGAACTCCATCAACAACATCCATGGGTTTGGAGTCAAACACCATGTCTTCTCTTGAGATGGCCCATAGTTGGCTTCTTTCTTTACTCCGGGTCTTCGGACCTAAAAACAACCAGGTTACCAGGTCAAGGTCAGGGTTAGGTTAGGGCTGGGTTTCACAAGCCCTCTCATTATCATTCGGGACGCGAAGAAAACAGGAATCGAATAATTAGAGTAAAGTTTGGTAACGTCTACTGGACGAACTGAAGACTTATAATCTGAGGGTCCAATAGAAGGACGCTTAGACGGCCGAGAACTCCCGGTCGTAGGCTTCCTAGTAGCTTTCCTCCTCTTCGAGGAAGTCCCTCGAGTTAATGGGGCATTACCAGGAGGATCCCTAGGGGCAACAGGGATAGATTGAGTCCAGTTATCGGTCACTCTATGGCCCCGATCACCAGAAAGCTCAACAGAAACTGTGGGAGTTCTCTGTTCTACAGAATCTCTTCCTGAAGCCATATGATAGACATAATCATCGCTTGAAGTTTTACCACTACCCATATTGAAAAGTAAAATACGAAACAAGGAGAAGTTGGAGCGAAACAGGAAAAGCAAAAGTAAGAAGAGGAAAAACTTACTTGTGATCCCAAGAAGCTAGAGAGATAAAGCTTGGATTACAGTTTGAAATTGGAAAGACGCAAGGTGAAAGCTCTGCTAAGGAAACGCGAGGAAGTGAAAAGATGAAATGAGGAAGAAAGAATCTTTTATAGATTCAAAATACAAACGAATAGACGAGGATGAATTCTATTGGTGGATAGGAGCACGCACCGATTCAAAGGGAGAAAATCTAATGTCCAATATTGCAAACCATTGACGGCTTGTAACCCTTGACGGTTCAAAAACCATCGCCATGATGATAAAAATTTGGGACACGACAGTTTGGACAACAGGATGTAATATGCACACTTCTTCAATCGACACGTGGCCTATAACGCACAAGCAACGAGGTGTCAGAACTTTTCAACGGCACCTTGCTATAAAAAGAAGTCAGGGGCATTAAATGCAAGGATATTTCGGCTGAAAGAGACGTCCCGTACTATATTTCGTTTCGAGTTGGATTTTTGTTGGCATTTCGATCGAAATTTCGACCATTTCGATCGAATTTTCTTCCATGCCTATAAGTCTATCTCACATTGATTACTTGTCTCCCTTGTGTTTTACAGCATGTTAATTCGACCAAAATATCGCCCGTGTCGCCTGTGTTGCCAGGCACAACACAGGACACCAGACGACATTTCGGTCCATGGTTTTATCCCACTCAAGTGGGCCACCAGTAAAGAAAACTTTAATTTTGATTTCAATCTCTTTTTTTCGTAAGATTTCAATTTCAAAAGAATAACAAAGGAAACAGGGGAAAGAGTGTTAGGGCCATAGCACTTGTCCCGCCATTGTCTTCTGTGTTGATTCTGTTCTGGTTCTATCCAAAGAAAAAGGAGAAAAATCTGTTTTCTTTCATTCCTGTTGGCTTAAGCTGATGGCATTCCCTTTGCCGATCTCCAGCCGCTACAATTTGGTCTCGCCTCAGGTTAGCAAAACTTTTCCTGTGCATTTCTTCTGAATTCTTTTTGTTTTCTCCTGCCTGAATAGACCTGCTTCGTTAGGTTTGCAGTAGATTCTCAGGTTTGAGAATTTCTGGTATGTCTACGAGTTTCGTCTTCCTAAAACCAAGCAGTTCTGTCAACAACCAAATTAAAACTCAACTACATTCAAGAATCGACGGTGGCGGTGTAAGTTAACTTTTGATTAAGAATGTATTGTCCAATACTAGGAAATTTAATCTTTCTTGTTTGATTGTTGTACATTGGTTTATGAATGCTGGGAAAGTACATTGTCGTCGGGAAATACAAGATAAAAACTGATTCTTTTATGCAACAATCAATATCCGCAAGATACGTTTTTGCATGAATTTTTTTATTTTATTTATTTGTTGAGAAGGAGGTGTTTTACAAAATTATTCAGCTGTTAATTTCATTCCGGCCCTATTCTAGAGGTAGAGAAAAAAAAGAAAGGAAATTTTTTTTTTTTTCTCTTTTTTTTCGGGGGGGGGGAAAATGATTTTGGGGGGGGGGGGTGGGGGGGGGGGGGGGGGGGGGGGGGGGGGGTAAGAAAGAAAAGAAAAAAAAAAAAAATAATTATTGATGGGGAAAAAATTCCTTACCTGAATTCGCTTTCCCTTACTTGAAGTATTCACAGCGGAAGTCTAGATCCACGTTCTTGCTCCACCACCAAAGGTTTACCGGCGAGATTCCTCAATCACAGGGAAAGGGAATAATATCCACAACCCAAATGCCGTGGATTAATGGAATGAAGATCAAATACAAGCAAAGAAGAAAATCTAAGCCTGTGATTCTAAGAGAGAGAGAGAGAGATGGAGCCGCCGTTTCTCGAGAGATTCGCTCGTGCGAATGAATCACTCCGTTACTTACTCACTAATGCGGTGGTTACTAAAATATATAACCTATTTTGTAACCGCCCTAATAGTGAGTTTCCAATATTGCCCTTGGGCATTTAATTTATTAATCAAATTAATAAATTCCAACAGCTCCCACTTGCACAAGGGCAAGTGTTAATCTTTCAATGTGTCCCTGACACATTTGTATATCCCAGATATACACATTCAATCTCTCGCTATGTATCCCGGATACATAGACCTCTTGTGTCCCGGACACACATGCATATCCCGGATATACATATATATTGATCTCTTCACTATGTATCCCGGATACATAGACCACCCGTGTCCCGGACACTAATATCCACAAGTCATACCGGCAAAATGGGTTGTGCGACCGGTGATATACCCGCACGCGTGAGCCCCAAACTAGAAACCTTCCGGAAGGCGCGAATGGCACATCACTCATAGAAACAAATCAAATAAGCATTAGTATAACACAGTGTCCTAGGTTTATTCAAACTCACCGGACTAAAGGTATCTCGATCCCTCCGAGAGATCACCTTCTTGTCCTTAAAATGTTCACTACCGTAACACATACAGTTGGCGCCAACAAACACTTTTTAGGGTGCAGTTGAATCAAACCTTTCCTTTCGCCCAGCACCATCACTACACTTAGGATTGACTCCTTTCCCGGTAGTGCCCCTTTAGGTCGAATCTATCATGACCATAGGTAACACCCCAAAGTAGCCACATCAACCCTTCGTTTCATGATGTCGTCGAAAGTCACTAAGAACACTAATGGACCATAAGGTCCAGGACTCACACAATGAGAGGAGCAGGATCCATCCTCTCATTTCCAATGATCGCTAAGCACACATAGTATAATATATGTGCTATGGTGGAGCATTCTATATACAATAGAACGTATGTCCATCTCAACACCATACAGGTCTTAGTCCAGTCGCAACCCCTTGCGCCTAACCCGAGTTACTTTATTGTCGCCACCCTAGCGCCACATAAAGTACTCGCACTGCTCATATAGGCAACATGAATAGTGGGAACATTCATGTCGATTCTCTTCACAATAGAGAAACTCATCTTGATTCCAAATCAAGGCGACATCATGATTATGAATTGACCTACACAAAGTCATTCACAATCCGTCTCATCTCTCGTCGCCTCCAAGGCGCCAGAGGCGAATGCTCGTGTGAGTGAGCCATTCTCTTGCCTATTGACATATGTTGTTTTATGCTAGAAGAAACACAATCACACGTAAAGTGAATAATAAAAATGCTGGAATGAACTCATATTATTCATTAATAAGAAAGTCTCAAAGTACAAAAATAAGTCACAATCTACGCAAGCCCAAGGATTTTACATGAGAAATAAAAACATCCTTGGCTATAGGTTTGGTAAGAGGGTCAGCTACCATCAAACTAGTAGATATGTGCTTAAGTACAACTTTCTTTCTTGATGAAATGTCTCTAACAAAGTGATATCTCAATTGTATATGTTTGGTCTTCCCATGATACTTGGGGTCCTTGACATAGCTAAGAGCTGCCGTACTATCACAAAGAGACAAGGGCAGCCTCTTTGGATGTCATCACAATCCCAAGTATGTCGAAGGAATCTCCTCAACCAAACAGCCTCTTGAACCGCAGCGGAGCATGCCACATACTCGCTTCCATGGTCGAGAGGGATATACAAGCCCGCTTCTTGCTACACCACGAAATGGCCCCGCCATTCAGCAAGAAAGCATATCCAGAGGTTGATTTGCGCTCATTGATGTCTCCAGCCCATCGGCATCACTATAGCCAACTAACCGCAAATCCGATCCTTGGTAACACAACATGTAGTTACTCGTTCCTCCGAGATATCTCAATATCCTCTTGATCGCTTTCAAAGGTGCTCTATGCCCGGGTTTGATTGGTATCGACTAACCAAACCCACCGCATAACAAATATCCGGCCTAGTACACATCATAGCGTACATAAGGCTACCCACCGCACCGGAATATGGAACTCTTTCCATCTTGGTTTTCTCCTCTGGAGTCTTAGGACCCATATCAAGGCTCAAATGCAAACCCTTCTCCACTGGAGTATCAATTGGTTTGCAGTTGTGCATTTGGTATCTCGTCAAGACATTGTCAATATAGGTCTCTTGAGATAAACCCAAGAATCTCTTTTGCCTATTTCTCGACAATCTTGACACCAAGCACATAGCTTGCTTCACCCATGTCCTTCATATCAAATACGGAGGACAACCATTTCGAATGGTTTCCAATAGCTCCTTGCTATTGCTAGCCATAAGTATGTCATCTACGTATGGTGTCGAATGACATAATTATTATCAGATCTCTTGGTGTAAACACGGTGGTCTTCCTCAAGCATGGAAAAACCATTTTCCATCATAGCTTGGTGGAAGCGCACATTCCACTGCTCTAGATGCTTGCTTTAAGCCATATATGGACTTCTTAAGCTTGCACACTTTGAGCTCAAGTCCATGTGCTTCAAAGCCTTGAGGTTGATCCATATAGATCTCTTCCTCAAGTTCTCCATTGAGAAAAGCAGTTTTTACATCCATCCGATAAAGCTCCAAGTCCAACCGAGCAACAATGGCTAGTATGAGGCGAATTGAGGCAAACCTAACCACAGGGGAAAAAGTTTCCTCATAATCAACGCCCTCTCGTTGGGTGTAGCCCTTAGCCACTAAACGAGCCTTGAATCTCTCAATAGATCCATCCGCCTTTCTTTTGATCTTGAGAACCCACTTGTTCCCAATCGCCTTTCGGCTCGGCGGCAAGTCAACCAAGTCCCAGACATGATTAACTTTCATCGACTCCAACTCTTCCTTTATTGCTTTTAACCATTCCTTTGAGCTTGACCCCGCAAGAGCTTCCTCGCACGCTCTTTGGTTCATGCTCATCGACCGAAATCATCTCACGTCGATCTCTTCAGAGTTACCATGTAGGCTTCATCCTCTATGTCGAAACGTCGACGAGGAACTAGCCCGCGCCTACTACGGCGCAAGTGCATGTCGATTGCTCACCGTCTAAGGTAGCTATCACATCCGCACTCCCACTCCCACTAGGATCTTCCGGATGAACCCCGTGTTCATTATCCGGAATCCGATTCCCTGGAGTGACAAGACCACTATCTTGTATCTCAAAGAATTCCGATGATTCTTTGTTAACTCCCGAAAGAGATGGAAAATCATTCTCCAAGAATGTTGCATCCCTAGACTCAAGTTCCGTTCTCCTCTCACTCTCATCTAGTCCAATGAAGACATGGCCCTTTGAGGGTTCGGAATATCTCACAAAGATACACTTTCTTCCTCCGGGGTCCAAGCTTTCCATATTGGTGAGAAGTAGAGTGAACATATGCTGCACATCCCCATGCGCGCAAGTAACTCAAATCTGGCTTCCTTCCGGTCCACAACTCATATGGTGTGGAAGGAACCGATTTGGTTGGAACTCGTTGAGGATATAGGCCGCAGTCAGCAAAGCATCTCCCCAATAAGAGATGGGTAGATTTGCCTGCGCCATCATGGATCTCACCATGTCTAGCAAGGTTCTATTCCTCCTCTCAAGCAACCCCATTTTGTTGTGGAGTCCCCCGGAATAGTGAGTTGTCTAGATATCCCCTTTTCATCACATAACCCTTTGAACATATCGGAGAGATACTCTCTACCTCTATCCGTTCTAAGAGTTTTAATCCTTTTATCTAATCGATTCTCAACCAAGCTCATGAATTTCTTAAAACATTCCGTAGCTTCGACTTATGAGAAATTAGATAAATGTGACCATACCTTGTATAGTCATCTATGAATGTGATGAAATATGACTGTCCTTTTCTAGTATGCACATTCATGGGTCCACACACATCCGAATGGATAAGTTCTAAAGGAAGAGAGGCTCTCAAAGCCTTTTTAAATGGTTTTCTAGTTGCTTTTCCCGCTAGACATGACTCACAAAGTTGGCAAATCGGATAGTGAACCTTGGCCTAAGAGACCTTCTCTTGCCAACCTGTTCATCCTATCTAAGCCAATATGTCCTAGTCTAGCATGCCACAAATTAGAATCAATACACACAAGATTTTGGCAAACAAAAGCATTACTAGAATTAAATGAATAATCAATTGTATTCAATACAATGAAACCATTATCAAGAAAACCATAACCATAAACCGTATCACCCAGGATACAAAACCAAAGAATTGTTTTCAAATACAATTCTAAAACCATGTCTTAAAAGATAAATAATGTAAAACAAGATTTCGCCGAATGTCCTGGAGCATACAAGACATCATGGAGTAACAAACGTCGGCCACCTCGCAAAACTAATTTGCATGTGCCTATGCCATGAACCTCCACGCTTGAGCTGTTCCCCATCGTTATCCTTTTGCTTCCTCTTGGAATACGACGGTATTCCACGAAGCTCGAGCGTTCCCTTGTTATGTGTTCTGTCGCACCGAATCAACAATCCACAAAGGATTTAGTTCAGCAAGCATAGTAGAACTTGTTACATAACAAGATGAGGTATAACACACAAGACATACCTCTTGCTCAGGTGCAATCACGAGCAAAATGACCAGGCTTTCGGCACTTGAAGCAAATCAAAGCTGATTTCTTCTTGCCAAGCACTAGTCCCCCTTGAACGCTTGGGCCCACTCTTGTTTTTGTTCCCACCCCGGTTACTTTGCTTGGACCGCCGAGGTTGAGCTTTCTCTCTTGCGCTTGAAGCCCGCACCCTTACTAGTGCTAGCTTCAGCAGCAAATACATCGTTTGAGGGGTATCGGCCAACATTCGATCCTCATCAAGCTCAAGGTGCTTGGCAGCTTGATCGAAAGTCTTGACCTCATCAAGCATGAGTCAAGAAGATCTTCATATGCTCCCAAGTCTTTGGCAATGACTCGATGATCGCGGAGACTTGCTCCTCATCGTCTTCTCGGCGCCCACATGCGCTCAACTCACTAATCATGTTAGACATGATGGTTATATGCTGCCTCATGGTGTGACCTCGGCGCATCTTATAACCGTCAAAAGTGAGTCCGAGCTGGCGGCCTCTTGTGGTGGAAGTCCCTCCATACTGGAACTTCACAGCCTCCCACAAAGACTTTGCAGTCCTATGCTTCTCATAACGAAGCATCAGGTCATCCCTCATGGAGCTCGAGGATTGTAATCCCGGCTACCCGGTCTTTCCTCTTCCAAGCATTGTATATATCAAGGTCCCCGCGATGTGTGCGGTGGTACCTTCCTCGTGTGGGTTCATGGTCTGGTTTATGGTCTCTAGCATATCCCGCTCTTCCAGAGATATTGCACCTTTCGGTGCCAGAGGTCATAATTCCTCTCATTCAGCTTATCTCCTTTAGTGAGGTCAGCAACAATGCTCTTGGTAGCAGCCATTTTTCTAGAGATATTACATACAAGAATGAGTTCAATAAATCTAGCATAAAACACAACTCATGCAACAAAAATCACACTAGCATAGTCAACCTATGGGATAAGCACTTAAACCAAAAGAGATGCTAAAAAACATTCAATCAAATTCTCATGCAAACCCACATAGACTTATACACTAACTTCATTCGTGCAAGAAACATGATTGATAGACCCATAAATAAAAAAATAGTTTTATTAAAATAAAACATGCAATCATGTTCAAGCTATGAGGTGGTTCACACGTAACACTTCTACCTCATTAGCTCCCACTAGGCCCCAATAGGCCCTCAATGCCCAAACATCACACAGATCGTCGGGCCATTGGTGTCCAAAGAAGTTAGAAACACATTCTCGAACCGGACGGACCAATATCCAAAAAAATCCATCTCCCGGACGGATCGCCGTCCCGCCCGCACGGAATTCCGTCTCGCCTTTTATGCCCGACGGATGACTCGCCCGCACGGAAATTCCGCCGCATTCGGGCGGGCGGAAGCGTGCCGACGGATGACCGCCGCGGATGCCGCGGCCTGCACGGATGACCGTCTCCCGCGACGGAAATTCCGTCCGGGTCACCGTGACCACTCGATAATAGACGGACGACCATCCGGTCGGACGGTCGTCCGTCCGGTCCATGAGGACAAAAAAACGGCGATTTTTCAATTTTTCTTGAACGGAAAAAAACGGTAAAACACGTTTTTTCACTCAAAAATCATCCAAAAAACACATGAAAAAAATCCAACAATAAATTTTAAACAAAAATTTTCATCATGGATTATCAATTCATGCAAATCTCCATTAGGGAAATCCACAAGGATCTCCCACTCGGATCCGAATCAAAATTAAAGGTTTCCAAAAACCCTATCAATTTTCCCATGGGTTTTCAGATTAAACCCTTGATCCTCCCATTGGATCCATACAATAAAATTAAACAATGGGGAGGAACAATAAACGTGGGAACCAATGGCTCGATGCCAATGTTGGTAATACATCCAAGGTAATTCAATTCAATTAATTGATGGGGAAAAAATTCCTTACCCGAATTCGCTTTCCTTACTTGAAGTATTCACAGCGGAAGTCTAGATCCACGTTCTCGCTCCACCACCAAAGGTTTACCGGCGAGATTCCTCAATCACAGGAAAGGGAATAATATCCACAACCCAAATGCCGTGGATTAATGGAATGAAGATCAAATACAAGCAAAGAAGAAAATCTAAGCCTGTGATTCTAAGAGAGAGGGAGAGAGAGATGGAGCCGCCGTTTCTCAGAGATTCGCTCGTGCGAATGAATCACTCCGTTACTTACTCACTAATGCGGTGGTTACTAAAATATATAACCTATTTTGTAACCGCCCTAATAGTGAGTTTCCAATATTGCCCTTGGGCATTTAATTTATTAATCAAATTAATAAATGTCCAACACCGGGAAGAGGAAAAATGAGGGGGGCCTCTTTATTGGTTAAATTTTTGGTTCTCACCAGGGTTTTTTGGTGGTTCCTTTTTTTTGGGGGGGGGGGGGGGGGGGGGGGGGGGGGGGGGAAAATAGTTTTGGGGGGGGGGTGGTGGTGGGGGGGGGGGGGGGGGGGGGTGTTGGGGTGGAGGAGGAGGTGTTGAAAAAAAAAAAAAAAAAAATAAAAACAAACTCTCTTTTTTTTGTTTTGTGGGGGGGGGGGGAGGGGGGGAGGGCAGTAGGAGGAAGATGGGAGGGGGGGGGGGGGGAGAAAGAAAAATGGATTCTACCACAAGAAAAACTATAGTTTTGGAGTGATCAATCTAGAGCAATATGCCACTTTAGATGTGTATACCATTTATCCCCTCAAGAAATGATGTGTCTACCATTTAAATGTTCTTGACTTTTGAGTTTACATGTTGAACTTAGGTTGCATTGTGGGATGATGTAGACGAAAGGACGAAGAAGAAAAGACCAAAGCAATGTTAATGTTACTGTTCACATGAACAGTGTCCCAGCCCTGTCGAACCAAGTTTATTGGCCCATCAGCGAACCAGGTCAAGCCAGTCATTGTGCCAGTCCAGCTGGTCTTCTATAGTGGTCCAATTTGCAGCCCCATAATTTTTGTCAAGGATGCTGGTCTCTTTGACCAGTCAAACCTTTGTATTTATGATGCAGATACACTAAATTGCACGTTTCCAAATCTAGTTGGTTATCTAGTTGGAGATGAGTCAGGTCCAGTTTTAGTCTTAGATCTAGTAGGATTTTAGGAATTGAAGTTGTTTAGGTAAATAATGTCTTTAAAGTTAATTTTTATTCTGTTTATTTTGGGGGCAGAAATGCAGATGCCTCAACTTCCAGAAGGTACTCCAAACAGAATACAATTCAAAAATTAGTCAAATTAGTGCCGAATGCAAATTTTCCAATCTGATTACTAAGTCAAAATATTTTACTGGAATTTACAAGCATTCATGATCCTAATTTTATTTAGAAATCAATCTCCAATAAAAATAACATAACTGAGATCAATCCATCATAAGCATCGTCTGACCCAACCTATTTTCTGAACTCAAAAGTGTGTGGAGTGATATGCATACCTCTTCAAAAGCCTGGTTTTCTCTCTCGATCTCCAAATTCCTAGCGTGAAATCCACCTCTCTTCTTCCTTGCCCATGATTTCCAGTCCTTGGACTAGTTTTCAAGGGTCTCTAATAAGATTTTAATTCCAGTTTCACAAACCTCTCAATCTCTAGCCCACTTGCCCACGATTAATTAATTTAATTCTCTCCCTCATTTTACTTTTTCTTATAGTTCCTTTCTTTATTTGGCAGATTTAAGGAGAGATGAATTTTCTCTCTCTATCCATTTTTTTTTCTCATGATATTTGGGCAGGATATACCCCCAACTGTCCAGCCCTCACCACATTTGTAGTCTCTCCCATCATTTGAATTCTTCTTTCCTATCTTTTTAGTTGGACATGGATTTTTTTCCATATTCTTGTACAACTTAATGAAATATCTCCTACTCTTAATTTGAAATCCTTCCCTCACATGATGGTGATCCACTGGGGCCAGCATGCTGCTCGAGGCAAAAGTAATAAAATTCTTTTAATTGCTTTCCTCAAGAATTAATCCTCAGACATCAGATCTCTTTAGTTCAATATAAAGCATAGTTGTCAAGGCATCACCTAGGTGCTGCTTAGGTGACAAAGTGGTTTTTTTGAGTGCAAAGCGATTGTATGCTCTTTTTCCAAGCTAAAAAGGTCTGCTTTGGATAGTAAAGCGACACTTTTGGCATTCTAAGATGCCTTGGTACACCTTAAACCAAAGCACTGCACTTTTTTTTTTTTTTTTTTGCAAAATTGATTTAATAATTTATACAAGTTTTTTCTTTTTAAATTGATTTTCTTTTACTTTTAACATATATTTTTTTGTGCCAATATTTTAACATATTCTATGTACAAACTTTTCAATGCTCAACTTATGTGAACTTTGTACATTGTGAAACGTGGGATCAAATCTTTTATTTTGTTAAGCACTTGAACCTAATTGAGTCAAATGGATTGAATCAATTAGCAAACAAACTCATCATGTTGTCAATCATGAATTTGTGATCATGGTTGTCAAGGCGACAAGGTGAGGAAAGGCGATGATGTACACCGGGTCTAGTGTTAGGGTATTTTGGTAATTTTCCCAGGCCTAGGGTGTGCCCAGGAAATTCCAGTGAAAGGTAGTAGGGTTTTAGGGTTTCTAAAGCAATCTAAGCCTGCTGAATATGAAATTTAATCTGAATTCTATTTGAAGAATGAAGTTGGATTTGAAACTTAAATTCAAAGGCAAGTTAGGGTTTCGGTTAGGGTTGGGGAAGGGGGAAGTGCCTGCTGTCCTGCAGTTTAGACTTGAGGATGCTAATGTTCTGTAATTCAGAAACTGATTTTTCAAAATCAGGGAAGAAGGGCTGATATGAGGAAACTAACAATAGGGATTCTACGTAGAGGTTTATGGGATCCTAATGGAGGTAGAAGAGACTTGAACAGGGCTGGGAATTAGGGTTTCCTACTCGGGGTGGGATATGGCTGCTGTGGGGAAGAGTGGGAAAAGGGGAGGGTCATGGTGGTGGCTAGGGGAGGGTAGGGCGTGAAGGGACCTAAAGGGGAAGGGGCAGGGGTTAATTGCAATGGGGAGGGGAGGTTTTTCTTGGCTCAAACAAGAGGGGGGGGGGCTGGAGAGGCTACGGTGGTGGTGGGGCTAGGGTGGGATCTTCTACTTACTAGGGGATTGATGAAATAGACTTGGAATGTTGAAGGAATTTGCTGGATTTGCTGAATTGATCTTCTCAACTTGATTTTTGAGTGCTTGAAACAACTTGAAAGCTCTTAATAGACAACTGCAGGGTCTCCTTTGCCCCGTCACTCGGGCAATTATCAATCAAATTCTTTATTCATCAAATCTGAATTTTACATTGAACTAATGGGTATTTATAGCCTTTAACAAGAGATTCTGACTTGGGTCGGGATTCCTTAGTGAATAAGGATCCCAACTGTTGACCAAGACACTTTGAAGATGAATAAAATTACTACGAGATTACAACCCTCCTTAGATTGGAATCCTGCAAACACACTTTAAGTTATCTTTTTAAGCACGTGTTAATTAGATAACCTAAAATTAAAGCAACCAACTTTAAATCAAACTGAACTCTCTAAACAAACCGAACTTAACTCAAGTTGGGAACTGAAAAGAAAATCAAACTCGCAGATGAGAGCTGGACTATCAAAAAGGGGGCAAAATGCCCAAAATACCCCCCAAAAGGGGTTCGGCCACTTAGGATGGCTTCTTGGAGCCATCATGGGGGCCCCACTTTAGGATTCGGCCGGGGGATTCCTTGTGTTCAAATCAATACTTCGCTTCTTGAAACATTCATCTCCTGATGAACATGCTGCTCTAGTGCTCCTGGCTCAATGCTTTGGAGATCCTTGGTGTGGACTCGTCCTCGCATCTTGTAGTGGGGAGGAAGCAGTAGGTACAGGGCAGTCAATACTGCTCCTAGACAGAACTCTGTCAGAATGATGGATTGAGGGATGTGGTCTTCTAGCCTAGCAGCCTCTTGTTCAACGTACCAGGAGGACATGATGAATCTCTTGGAGTCCTTCTCTATCGCCACTTTTGTCAGTATCATAGTGATGGTTTGGAGGAATTTGGTAGTATCACTGCCCATAAGAATTTTAAGCCCCAAGGAGTGGCCTGTCTCGCTAGGAATTGGGGCTGGTATAGCCCTGATGTATGGAGCAGCAGCTTCTGCATGGTGCTTGGAATATAAGGGGTCTTCAGTGGCATAGGTACCTCTTTATCTCTGACTGTTGTCGCTGGTTTGGTCATGCTTCTACACTCTGTGAAGGCATCTTTGTCAACCAACATGTGCTGGACTTCAAGGACTAGAGTCTCCTTCTGGTCCTCCACTTTTCCAGCCTTAAGAGTCACCATCTAGTCCTTCTAGTGTGGCTGTAGTTTTCATGACCAGCAGCTGTGTCTCTTGTGTCAAGTCAATAAGGTCATGGTACCGGGCCAAAAGTGCTACCTTACCAATGGAGTTGTTTAGGCTGCCTCTGGTGGTGGCTAAAGGGTCTCTTGCATAAGAGTTGGTGGATGAGAGTTGGGGATAGCATCTCCCCTTCTTTAAAGAGACTCCCTGGCTAAGTGCTGTTCTACTCCAACATCAATTTTATCAATCTTCTCTGGCACTTCTTTTGAAAGAAGCTCCTGACTGAGTGGGGTGGTCTTCTATCTGATTTGGCCTATACTGTGTAATCATTCTGGGTGCTGCCCTCTATCTGTAGAACCTCTTGGGTTGGTTCTTCTGGCTTCAACTCTTCTTGGACTGGAAGGGGCTTGACTGCAGACTGAGCTTCAGTTTGAGGCACTGGACTACGACTATGCTGATGTACTTGGCTAGCTCGTATCTTCTTGATCTCTGCTGGGTATGTTTAGTTTTATTAGGACAATTACATGACTTCTGTTGACAAACTTATGGACATTCTCTTTCCCCGTAATGGTTACATCATTGTCATACAACCAAGACCTCCCAAATACAATGTCACTCACCCTCATAGGAATTACATCACACCAAATTTCATCAGAGTAAGCATGAGACTGATAGGGACTAAACACCTCTGAGAAACTTCTATCCTATCATCATTCAAAAGGGAGACGTTGTAGGGGTGGGGATGCTCTTCTAATTTCAGATTGGACCTTCTTACACATGCATCAGATATACCAAGTTGACACTACTGCCACTATCAATGAGTTCCTTGCCCGTGCGATTACTTGCATTGACTCTAGTGTAGAAAGGACAGCTCCTCTTCCAATCTTCATCTTCATCTTTAGAAACAAAAACTTTGGAGAGGAAATTCATCGTTGGTCCATACTTGAAGTAGTAACCTTCAATATGAAGGCTTTCTGCTAACTCCTCCATGATTTTGGCTATTAGGAATGCATCAATGGTGGTGTTTGGATTGCTGGAAAGTGCAACTCTGATACCAGTTGATGTAAATCAGGTCTCGGGTTAGAGGTATTTTGGTAATTTCCACAAACCTAGGGTTTGTCCAGGAAATTCTAGCAAAAGATAGACAGGGTTTTAGGGTTTCTAAAGCAATCTAATGCTGTTGAATATGAAATTCAGATTTGAATTCTATTTGAAGAATAAAGTCAGATTTGAAACTTAAATTCATAGGCAAGTTAGGGTTTTGGTTAGGGTTGGGGAAGGGGGAAGTGCTTGCTGTCCTGGAGTTCAGACTTGAGGATGCTACTATTCTGTAATTCAGAAACTGTTTTAGCGAATGAGGGACTGAGGTTGTTAAGCACTTAGGGTTTTCTGAAATTTTCAAAATTCCGCAGAACCTCTTGAAGAAGATGAAGTGTAAGATTTTTTAAAATCAGGGCAGAAGGGCTGAATTGAAGAAACTAACAGTAGGGATGGTACCTAGAGGTTTATGCGATCTTAATGGAGGCAGGGTAGAAGATCTTGCTCTCGAGCAAGATCACACCACCTTGAAAAACTGAGATCTTGACCGAGATGGTGAGATCTCGGTCAAGATATGTAATTTTTTTGGTGTCAATTCGGTGGCCCATCTTGGTGGGTTTTTTGGGTCCCGATTGGGCTGAAACTTGGTATTAAGCCTATTTAAGGCCTTTTGAACACACTGATGACTTTGGATTTGTGAGAAAATAACCCCTGTCCTATGTGTGAAAATGAAATGCTGCAGGATTAGGGAATGCAAGGTTAGACAACATGTAATGTAGGACATTAATGCATATAAATGAAAAGCTAGTGTATTAACTATTAAATACATCAAAGATCTTCAATGTCTTCAAAACTTTATAACCATTAGAAGTTGTAGACTCTAGTAAGTCATAAATCATAATCTATAATCATAAGTTCACAAGAGTACAAGATAATCATGGAATGGGAATATGGGATCAAATCATAAAAATTCAATCAAGATCCTTAGCTCCAGCTGCTCCACCACCAACTCTAGGCTCTCCAGCATCAGCAGCACTGCGACCATGACGTATACCAGCAGCTACACGTCCCCATCTCCATAAGGTGGGCTCCCATATATTCCCTCACAGGAGTGGGGACAACACGAGACATGGGTGTATCACAATACACACCAACCAAATGTTGCTTAAATTGGTGGTTTCCTCCATAGAGGGCTCTTCCGCAATGGTTGCATATAATCCTTTGGCTTTGTGGATTCACGGGGACACCATGTTGCCACACAACATCATTGTCCTCTATGCCTATAAATAAAAATATAAAGCCACTTCACATATTCAATTGAAATCAATGGTAAGGACTTAGAGTACTAAATTAATTGTACACAAGTAACATAATTGCACATGTAGAAGTCTAAACCTTGAATATTGAAACCTGATAACTGGCTTACCGGTTGGTATCACTCAGCATTCTCCATCAAATGACTCTGAATGGTGGCCACATATTACTCCTAAGTCAACTCACCACTATAGTATGTCACATATCGGTTTATATGGCTCCGATATGTCTCCATGTCAGGATACTGGAGGAATAGCACTCTAAGGTAACCATCAATTGTGGGTGGGTGAAAGAGCCATTGTTGCTCTTGCTGTTCGTGCTGCTGCTAAATAGTATACGTACTCTTTAGGTGTAAGGTCTTAAGGAATAGCATGATCTCCATAAGAGAGTACCCAATGCAATTTGACCCGGTGGTGTGATCTTCGTATAGGTATTCCGATGACTGCCAATTGGCCAAACTCTGTTGTTGTGAACCACTATGACTATGATCTATGTTCATGCTCCCTATATTCAATATAAGATCCTGCCTGCTCGCATCATCACTCCTTTGTCCCCGGTTCGATTTGGACATCCTACTCCTAGTATAAGTTTGGGCGGCAGGGGAACCATGGCCTGTATCTTGTGTCGCATGTGTTAGATGACTTGGACTTGGTGGAGGTGACTCCCTTTCCTGACTACCCTAACTTCCACTAGCAACACTACTAGCCTGACTGCCTCTATGACTCAAAGGCTAACTTGGAGGGATGTTACCATTGCCATCATTTGAACTCTCACTAGTAGTCCTCACCTCAGCAATCTCAAGTCGACCAGGTGGCTCCACAAATGGTACATTTGGTCTTGCTGATGCAGCTACAACAACCTGACCCTCATCAGAAGATATGTGCTTAGCCATAACATCTGGGCCCATGCCAGCAACAATAGTAGGATCCTGCTGCCTTCTTGGCCCATCCAGCAGTGTGCCACCGCGATCCCTAACTCATCAAGTAGTGCACCACCCCGATCCCTAACCCATTTAGTAGTGGGCCACACCGATCCCTAACCCACCAATATATGACATCATCCTCCTCATCTTTTGCGGGGGGCTCGTGGAATATATCAGTCAACTTGATTGGTTCCTGACCTTTGTCATCTATATCATTTTGTATGGGCCCTATTTTTAGCCTTATGTTGTAATGTACATACACTAAGTCCTTGAGCCTCTTACTCCCCAACGTGTTCTGTACCTTATTATGGACTAGTGAGATTGTGAGAATGTGCTCTAGTTCCCCTCGCAACCAGAGGATGAGGAACTTTGTGAGAGGACCTAATTGCTATGTCTCAAAGATTTAGTGAACGAGATCATTTAACACCTACCATTCAGCTGCATAACCAAATATAAAAATGCATTAGGCAAGTAAGTCTTAATACTTAATACTTAAATGACTGCTTACTAGGATCATTTTTATGCCTAGTTGCAAACATAGAAGGCTTTCCAAAACTCCCAGAGGCCATCCCTAAACCCCTCCATCGTACCAATTATACTATATGTGCAAGACGTTGAAGAAACAATTGAATAAGTTCTCACCTCTCCATTAATTGTCCCCAACATGAGGGGATCTAGCACGAGCTTCTCCACCACGTCTTGCACAGCATTCATCAACTTTACATTAAGCCCCAAACCATTATTGTAGTGGTACTTTTGGGTTGAGGTAGTAAGCTTGTATTGTGGAAATACAAAAATTGGTTAGTGACTTAGTTGTTTACTTGTTTATAACAATGTAAATTAAATATACAACAAAAACTTATATGTTGAGAAACACGATATTGGTAGAATGGCTCAATAGATCAATGTGATCTTAAACCCTCTATTTATAATAAAGTGGAAACAACACTATTACATAAATACCCTTACTTGGGTAACAAGAAATAGAAATTTACATGAACACAAACTCTAATTTAACTCCTAGTAGAATCCAACACTCCCCCTCAAGTTGAGGCATAGATATTAGTCATGCCCAACTTGCCCATAATAGGAAGGAAATCTCTTTCTTTCAAACCCTTAGTGAAACATCTCGCCACTTGGTCTCCGGACCTCACAAGAGGCATGTAAATAAGCCCTTGTTCCAGTTTTCCTTTGACAAAAAAACCTGTCAATTTCAATGTGTTTAGTTCGATCTTGTTGCACCGGATTATTAGCAATACTAATAGCAGCCTTGTTTTCACAGTATAACATCATAGGGTTTGGAACTTGGACTCCAATATCTTGCAGCAAGCCTTTCAACCATAGTAACTCACAAACTCCACGAACCATAGCTCTATATTCAGCTTCGGTATTGGATAAACCACATTCTGTTTCTTACTTCTCCAAGTAACTAGATTACCTCCAACAAAGGTACAGTAACCTGAAATTGACTTTTTGTTTGGAGATCCAGCCCAGTCTGCATCAGTGTATGCTTCTACTCTTAGATTATCAGTGGGTAACAAAAATATTCATTTTCCAGGAGTTCCCTTCAAATACTATAGTATTCTTGTAACAGCCTTCATATGAGCTAAATATGAATCATGCATAAATTGGCTCTCTATCCCCACGGCACAAACAATGTCTAGCTTGGTGTGGGACAAGTAAATAAGCTTCCCTACCAGCCTTTGGTATCTTCCTTTGTCCACTGGTTCTTCCTCTTTTTCTTTAAGTTTAGCTCAAGCTTCAATAGGGTATCAACTGCTTTACACCCCAACATTCCCACTTCTGATAATAAATCTAGGACATACTTTCTTTGGGATAGGAATATACCCTTCTTTGATCGAGCTACCTCAATCCCTAAAAAGCACTTGTAACTTCCCTAGATCTTTAATCTCGAAACTCTCGCCAAGAAAGTCCTTCAACCTTTGAATTTCTTCACCATCATTCCCTGTGATGACAATATCGTCTACATAAACAATGAGAGGTGTGATGTTAGTACCTGACTTCTTGACAAATAGTGTATGATCAGCATTGCTTTGCTTGTACCCAATAGAAGTCATTGCCTTCAGGAGGCGTTCAAACCAGCATCTAGGAGACTCTTTTAACCCATAAATTGACCTTTACAACTAACAAATTTTCCCTGCAGTATTATCATCGGAGAAACCATGTGAGATTTCCATATAGACTTCTTCCGCCAACTCCCCATGTAAGAAGGCATTCTTTACGTCTAGTTGGTGTAAGTTCTAGTCTTTATTCACACTACGACGACGACAAAACTCGACGGTGTTTAGTTTCACAATAAGGGCAAAAGTCTCCCGATAATCAATCCCATAGGTTTGGGTAAACCCCTTTGCAACTAGTCCAGCCTTCAACTTATTGACTTATCCATCCATATTTTGTTTAACCACAAACACCCATTTGCAACCCACTGTTATTTTTTTGGAGGAAGTGTAACTAGCTCCTAAGTATCATTTTTCTTCATTGCTTGCATTTCCTCTACTATAGTTGCCTTCCATCTCTTATTAGTATAGGCTTCTCGCCAACTTTTAGGAACAGATATATATGATAGAGAGGATATAAAAGCATGGTAGGAGTCAGATAAAGAGTCATAAGAGACATATTTAGCTATGGGATGTTGAGTACAAGATTTGACTCCTTTTCTCATAGTAATAGGAAGATCAAAAGAAGATACCTCAAGGGGAACAATAGAATCTGATTCTGGAGCAGGAGACTGAAGTGGTAACATGTCACCTTTCTCCACCTACTTTAGCCGATTGTAATTCTTCCTCTAATAAGTCTGCATCTCCTTATTCTGGTCATCTGGTTTTGAAAGACCTCATTAGTGTGCCTCATAGGAGTGGTCTCCCCCTGGCTAGGTTCTTCACATGGTTCAGAAAACGAAGGGGGAGGATTAGAGCCTCAGGTACACCGGCCGAAGTCTCCCCCTGGTTAGGAAACTCTTGTTGAACTCTTAAGTTGTGTTGGTATGTGATAGGAAGATCTAGAGTTGGAAAGAACACCTCTCCTCTAGGACTCTCCCCCTGGAGAGGTGTATAGTAAGGGCTAGACTCATTAAAAATTACATCCATGGATACAATGGTTTTCTTGGAAGGAGGATGATAACATTTGTACCCTTTCTGAGTAGCAGAATACCCAAGAATATGCAACGTAGGCCGTGGGGAGCCAGCTTACTCGGTGGGCCGTAATTCTTGGCATAACACACACATCCAAAAATCTTTGGTAGAATAATGAAAAAGAGGCTTCCTGGAGAATCTTATTAGGACATTTAAAACCAAGTATCCTACTGGGCATCCTATTCATAAGGTAAGAAGCAGTGACTATAGCATCACTCCAGTATTAGTCAGGTACATTCATAGCAATCATAATCGAACGAGATATCTCTAAAAGATGCCGATTCTTCCTTTTGGTAACCCCATTTTGGGCAGCCGTATCAACACAACTGGTCTGGTGTGTTATACCAGAGTCAAAGAGATATCTCAGAAATTCACCATCAATATACTATGTGCCATTGTCACTGCGAAAGATATTCACAATGGCATTGAATTGAGTTTTAATTATATTATAAAAATCACGAAAACATCGAAAAACCTCATTTTTTTGTTTTAAAAGATAAATCCATGTAAAACGAGAGTGACAATCAGTAAAAGTAACAAAGTACCTATGGCCAGTAATAGCACACGTCGGCAAGGGCCCCACACATCAGTATGAATTAGCACAAAAAGAATATATTTTCTATTATGAAGAGAAGGTAAATAAGTAGAACGAGTCTGCTTCGCAAAAATGCAAGCTTCACAAAAAAATCATCCTTGTTATAAGAAGAAACCAAATCAGGAAATACTTTCTTAAGAGTTCCTAGAGGGGGGTGACCTAGCCTACGGTGCCACTGATGAAGGTCTGATATTACCGAATGGACCTGATTATAAGATGTAGTCAGAGTAGAAGTAGATCCTCCAATCGGCTCGAGCAAATAAAGTCCTTTGTCTAGTTTATCATGTCCAATCTCCTTCCTCGTGACCAGATCCTGTAAGACACAGTAAGATGGGAAAAAAGTCACTTTACAATTTAAGTCATGTGTAAGACTACTGATAGAGAGCAAGTTAGTAGAGAAAGACGGAACATGTAAAACTTTAGACAAAGAAAGTGATGGAGAATGCTGAATGGTCCCTTTTCCAGCAATAGAAGAATAGGAGCCATCAACAATTCGAACTTTATCCTTGCCAGAGTTGGAGAATATTGTAAAAAAAGAGAGGATAAACCTGTCATATGATCTGTGGCTCATGTATCAATGATCCAAGGAGTAGAAGCGAAGAAACTTGGAAGCCTGTAAAAGTTTTACTTGAAGTAACAAGGTAGGAGTTGGTATGGGTAGTCGAGGAAGCAGTGGTAGAGGCTGTACCGGCAGTAGAAGACCGCATAATACGTTGCAGAGTAGCTAATTCCTCTTGTGAAAAACCAATGTCTGTAAAGGGTGTTGTGGAAACTGTCTAAAATATATGAGCTTTCGGTTTTCCTTTTCTTTGTGCTCTTTTTTTGCTCAAAATCAGTGGGCTTCCCATGGAGCTTCCAACAATTGGCCTTGGTATGATATGGTTTATGACAATGCTCACACTTGACAATCTCCTTAACTGAAGATTTAGTGCTAATAGACTGTAAGGTTGATTTCTTCACAATAGAAGCATGAAGCATGGTTAATCGACGGCTTTCCTCACACTAAACAAGGGCATAAGACTGTTCTAGTGTAGGAAAGGGAGAATGACTTAATACTTGCACTTTAATCTGATTATATTCCACATTCAAACTTGCCAAGAAGTCATATACCCGAATCTTATTAACGTGCTTCCTATAAGTAGTCATTTCATATGGATTAGTGGGGTGATAATCCCCATAATGATCCAACTCTTGCCAAAGAGATCGTAACTCAGCATAATATTGGGCCACAGTCAGTTCCTTTTGGGTAGTCTCATGAAGCTTCTTTTGTAGCTCATAAACTTGCGCATCATTCCCCAACTGTCCATATGTTTCAGTAGTAGCCTTCCAAATTTGGGCTGCAGTATCAAGTAATAGGTATCCACGGGCAATATTTGGATTCATGGAATTCAAAAGAAATGACATAATAAGGGAGTCATTTGAGATCCATTTATCTTGTGAAACACCTGTGGTAGTAGGTTTGATAGTGGTGCCCATAATGTGTCCAACAAGTCCTCTTCCGGCAATAGTCAGGTAAACAGATCGAGACCAAATCAAATAATTTGTTCCATCAAATCTTACTGAAAGAGGATGAAGAGTGGGGTAATGTTCGGAGTTAGTGGGAGCAGGAGTACCATTAATAGTTATCATGTTGACAAAGTTACCTGCAGTTCTTCAGTTTTCACCCTTTTGAAATAATAGAAACGTCGCAGGATGCAATAGCCGAACAACCCAAGCAATTCTAAGGAATAATATGATAAAAAAAAAAAAAACATATCTCCTTTTTTTTTTTTTTGGCTAAAACTATGAAAAAATTACAAATAACTCTGAAAAATATGAAACCCTGAAACATATACATATAACAAAATAGGATTTCGAATTGTAGATTTAGAGGACAAAATATGGTTCGGCCAAAGGAGGTTTGGTTTGGATTGGTCCAGGTGATGGGCTTAATGGGATTCCAGAAGCATCATCCTTGGGCCTGGCTTAAATCGAGAATTAGAAGGTTTACCTGGGTTAGGACGATGTCGATGGTGATGGTGGAGGCGATGGTTCGGTGGTTTGGTGGTGAAAGAGAGAAGGCGCTGGAAGCAGAGTTGATGGTTGATGGCGGAAGTCGTAGGTTTAGGCGTGATGGGGAAGTTGCAAGTTGAAGAAGAAGATGGAATCTGGAAAAGCTCAGTATGACAAATCACCAAAAGCTATGCTCGTTGTAACTTGCGAACTCAACAACGAACGAATTGAACTTGTACAGCTCCGTTTCTTGCTTCTCAGTGATGAAATAGAATACAACGTACAATAGAGCACGTACAACCCTAGGCAATGGCTTCTTACCCAATTCTATTTTAATCTGTGGTGATATTTCATGGGTTGAAATTTGGTTCTTTTAGCCAATTCAACCATTAAGTAGCCATGACACCTCTTTACCCCCTTTGCCCTTTGATAAGCCACATGCATATTCCATGGCCCATCATACACTAGGGTACAGTTAAAGACCTTCATCAACTTTCCTCATCTTGCTACTAGATGATTTTGACTATCTTTAAGAGAAATAAAATTTCAGATTATATCCTTTCATGTCCCACTCTCAAAGTACTAAGTCACCTATACTCATATTATGAATCCCCAGTTCATTATTCCTTCATCAACATTCGTTGCCTGTTTCTTTTAGTCATACACTCTCTGATCAATCTTGATTAGTTTTTGTCATAACTGACAAAGGAGTGTAAACACAAGCCAAAAGAAAATCCTCATGTTATAAACAAAGCATGGAATGGCTACCATAAAATAAATCTAAAAAGAGAAAACATGTTATAAACAGATGAACAGAAAGAAAGAATTATTACCGGTAGCTTTGATTGCTTTGATGGTTGAAATTTAGAATTTCTTCTCTAGAGGCCAAGGTTCAAATACTGGTACCTTCAATCATAGAAAGAAAGAATTATTCTTGCTTAGGAGACAAGTCATGCTTTGCTAATAATCCTCATGGCTTCCAGCCATCCTAAAAGATAAGACCACATGAAACAGAATACGCAAACAACACCAATACTATGGCTATGAAGTGATGCGGCTAGTTGAAAGCAATTACTTGGGCATCAAATTCCATGCCAATATATTACCATCATGTGTTCCAGCAAAAAGCATCCCATTGCCAACAACAAAAGCATGCACTTGTCCAACAGGTCCGGTAAGACTAAGTTCATTGATGGACCATACTCATCATAGGCAGTTTGGGTGTTCCATGCCTTGAAACGTTTTGAATTTCATCAAGAAGCCTTCATTGATCATGCATCCAATCTCACCTCCCAACCATCACACTGCCCGCTTTGACAGTCCCATATTTTCCCCCTTTTCTTATTTATTATTATTATTATTTTTTTTTAGCAAAGAAGTCTTCGAGCTCGACCTCCCTCATCCTGCTTGCAGGGGAGATAAAAATCTGGGTATGTAATCGCCTTTTGCAGACCACTTTATTGTAAATGCTTGGTCAAAAGGCAAAAATAAAGAATGCTTATCTTGAATCTCAAGATTGTGATTCTGAGACTCTTTGGCAAAAAGACAAAATAGAGGATATTTATCACGAATCTCAATTACTAACAATGGTTAATTCATTGTAAACAATAGATAATTTATTGTGATAATCACACTTGATTATGCAAAATAATCACACAAACTGTCTTTGCCTTTTGTAAAGTCTTATGGTTGGAAGGGAGAGAAAGGTTAGAAGGACCAAAATCTGTTCGGTCAAACATAACGAGCTTCTCGTTGCGAAGGACCTGCATAGGCATGGCCGAGATGCCAATGCCTGGCTGGAGCAAAAACCCAATTGCCATTTGGTAACCGGCGTTGGGTGTAGCACTTGTTAGGTTGTGATTCCTCCATAGAAGCTTTTGAAGCCAATCCCACGATTTTGACGAAATGTTACTTTATTGATCAATCCAGTTAGAAAGGAAAGAGTAAATAAAAATAAAGAAGTATGCTGCAGTGAAATAAGACACAATAACGATTCTCTTCCGAACGGTCAAAATTCAACAAGAACAATAAAGAACATTCTTTAAAGGTATTTGATTCTCTTTTGTCAGACGATCATTATGGGTGAAGTACTCATCAGATTGTGACTAAAAATCAAAAGAAATAATCTAGACCTTGTTGGTGACTTTGTCTAGATCGGAATATATATAAAAATTGATGTGACTTTAATGATGGCAACTGCAATCTCAAATAATCATGATGGAACCAAACAATTTGTGGTTTAATGCAACTTTGCCTTCTCCACGCATGTTGTTTCTTAGTTGCGTGATTAAAAGGAAACCAACCGATTCTCGGTGATTTTCATATTGACAAGACAAAACCTCAATTCGGAGAAAATCGATCATTACTCGTAGCAAAAAGAAAAACTATATCATCATGATCCTTTTATTTTTGGATCCAAAAAATAAAATCAAATTAACAGATGATTTAGGGTTTCAATTAAACCCTGGATTTCCCATAGATCCAATCCAAAATAAAATCAACATAACACCCATCTAATCACATGATAGAAATCAAGAATTCATAACCTTAAATTATTATAGAAAATGGCTTTGATACCAATTGTTGGATCCACTAGGATCTAAATGGTTCCTATAATAATTAAATCATAGTTATGAATATAATCACAGAAGCGTAGAAATAAATACCCGTAGTGCGTTCTTGTTGTAGATCCTCCTGTTGCTCTTCTAGAATCTTCCGTAGCCTTTCACTATTTGGAATCCTTCATTTGAGAGTTTGTGGAAACAATCTCAAACCCAAATATTGCGCTTGACGGCAGTTTGCCAAATTATAATGTCTGAGTATTCTACCTATGAGGTAATTCAAGGTAGGCTGATCATGTTGGGTTTGTGGGCTTAACTAACACTGGTCTCTTTATCTGGGCCCATATTCATTTAGGGGTATTACTGACCTTTACTATTGTGGGAGTGGTTAAAGGTTAGGGTTTTATATTATAAATAAATCCTTGGGTCCCCATAACTGTCACGTGCAATATTTGGGTTTGAGATTGTTTCCACAAACTCTCAAACGAAGGATTCCAAAAAGTGAAAGGCTACGGAAGATTTTAGGAGAGCAAAAGGAGGATCTACAACACGAACGCACTACAGGTATTTATTTCTACGCTTCCGTGATTATATTCATAACTATGATTTAATTATTATAGGAACCATTTAGATCCTGGTGGATCCAACAGTTGGTATCAGAGCCATTTTCTATAATAATTTAAGGTTATGAATTCTTGATTTCTATTATGTGATTAGATGGGTGTTATGTTGATTTTATTTTGGATTGGATCCAATGGGAAATCCAGGGTTTAATTGAAACCCTAAATCATTTGTTAATTTGATTTTATTTTTGGGATTCAAAAATAAAAGGATCATGATGATATAGTTTTTCTTTTTGCTATGAGTAATGATCGATTTTCTTCGCATTGAGGTTTTGTCTTGTCAATATGAAAATCACTAAGAATCGGTTGGTTTCCTTTTAATCACGCAACTAAGAAACAACATGCGTGGAGAAGACAAAGTTGCATTAAACCACAAATTGTTTGGTTCCATCATGATTATTTGAGACTGCAGTTGCCATCATTAAAGTCACATCAATTTTTATATATATTCTGATCTAGACAAAGTCACCAGCAAGGTCTAGATTATTTCTTTTGATTTTTAGTCACAATCTGATGAGTACTTCACCCATAATGATCGTCTGACAAAAGAGAATCAAATACCTTTAAAGAATGTTCTTTATTGTTCTTGTTTGAATTTTGACCGTTCGGAAGAGAAGCGTTATTGTGTCTTATTTCACTGTAGCATACTTCTTATTTTTATTTACTCTTTCCTTTCTAATTGAATTGATCAATAAAGTACGTTTCGTCAAAATCGTGGGATTGGCTTCAAAAGCTTCTATGGAGGAATCACAACTCAACAGTGCTACACCCAACGTCGTCGGTTACCGGTGGCAACTGGGTTTTTGCTCCAGCCAGGCATTGGCATCTCGGCCATGCCTATGCAGGTCCTCCGCAACGAGAAGCTCGTTATGTTTGACCGAACAAATTTTGGTCCTTCTAACCTTTCTCTCCCTTCCAACCATAAGACTTTACGAAAGGCAAAGACAGATTGCGTGATTATTTTGCATAATCAAGTGTGATTATCACAATAAATTATCAATTGTTTACAATGAATTAGCCATTGTTAGTGATTGAGATTCGTGATAAATATCGTCTATTTTGTCTTTTTGCCATAGAGTCTTAGAATCACAATCTTGAGATTTAAGATAAGCATTCTTTATTTTTGCCTTTTGACCAAGCATTTACAATAAAGTGGTCTGCAAAAGGCGATTACATACCCAGATTTTTATCTCCCCTACAAGCGGGATGAGGGAGGTCGAGCTCGAAGACTTCTCTGTTAAAAAAAAAAGAAAAGGGGGAAAATATGGGACTGTCAAAGTGGGCAGTGTGATGGTTGGGAGGTGAGATTGGATGCATGATCAATGAAGGCGCTTCTTGATGGAATTCAAAATGTTGTCAAGGCATGGAACATCCAAATTGCCTATGATGAGTATGGTCCATCAATGAACTTAGTCTTACCGGACCTATTGGACAAGTGCATGCTTTTGTTGTTGGCAATGGGATGCTTTTTGCTGGAACACATGATGGTAATATATTGGCATGGAATTTGATGCCCAAGTAATTGCTTTCAACTAGCCGCATCACTTCATAGCCATAGTATTGGTGTTGTTTTTGTATTCTGTTTCATGTGGTCTTATCTTTTAGGATGGCTGGAAGCCATGAGGATTATTAGCAAAGCATGACTTGTCTCCTAAGTAGGAATAATTCTTTCTTTCTGTTCGTCTGTTTATAACATGTTTTCTCTTTTTAGATTTATTTTATGGTAGCCATTCCATGCTTTGTTTATAACATGAGGATTTTCTTTTGGCTTGTGTTTACACTCCTTTGTCAGTTATGACAAAAACTAATCAAGATTGATCAGAGAGTGTATGACTAAAAGAAACAGGCAACGAATGTTGATGAAGGAATAATGAACTGGGGATTCATAATATGAGTATAGGTGACTTAGTACTTTGAGAGTGGGACATGAAAGGATATAATCTGAAATTTTATTTCTCTTAAAGATAGTCAAAATCATCTAGTAGCAAGATGAGGAAAGTTGATGAAGGTCTTTAACTGTACCCTAGTGTATGATGGGCCATGGAATATGCATGTGACTTATCAAAGGGCAAAGGGGGTAAAGAGGTGTCATGGCTAAAAGAACCAAATTTCAACCCATGAAATATCACCACCGATTAAAATAGAATTGGCTCCTTTTTCACCTCTGGTAAATATTTATTCATCACTTCCCAAGTTGTAGGGCCTTTAATCCTTACACCTGCCCTAGTAATTGCATTGATCATCCCTGGTAATATGGTGTTTTGGTTACGTTGGCTGCAATGTTGTTGTAGAGCATGAATTTGCTAATTGCTAACCTAGCTTCCTCCTCCCTACTACCTTCTTTATCTCCGGCAAACATGTATGGGATGCTTCTTTGATAGATGTCTTTATGGCTGAAGACGGAGGGGTCTTTGTCAAATGTGGCATCGTAATGTGCAGTCTTCCTCCTCCTTTCAGTCCTCTCACTTCCCTCACTTCCATGAAAACTTTGTTTAGGTGGCATGGATGCTCCTAACCCCAAACCACTTGCTCCTCTTGTTTGTTTACATTGCCTCACATTCTAAAAATGTAAGGATCTTCTACTAGCTTCCACTGCAGCCTTCATCTATCTCTGTTCGTACTGTTACTCAATACCCATAGTCCTCCTCTACTCCTCCTCATCAGATTCCTCATCAACGTCAATAAAAGGTCTCTGTAGCATTGTATCCCCAAATTCCATTTGCTTTTGTGCCTTTTTATCCTTTTTTTGTCTCCTTTCCTTTAAAGTTGCTGCAATTGCTTGTTGCACTTTATAAGGAACCTTGGGACACTTGGCAACAACTTTGTAGCCATCAACCAAGTGTTGTTTTAATTTTATTGAACCACCAGAATTCAAGGTCTTGAGGCAATATTTGCATCGATATTTTTTCTTGTTAGCAGTCAATGGATCCCCATGTTGCCAAGCAATGTCTTGGGCCCCACTGCCACTGCCACTCTCACTAGTTGTCATTTAAGCTACAACACTCAAATACACAAATGAATGTTCCCAAATAATCATTAGAATATCTTTTAGATAGTTAAAAACATGTAAAAACAATTTATAAAACAACAAAACACTCATTTTATTAGAAGATAACATACATAAAATGCTCAAACAAACATGTTTGTATTTTTGAAGTAAACTACATAACATAAGCATCATTTTTGAAAAGAAAAAAAAAGAAGAGTATAAATTTGTAATAAAATATTATTTTTCATAATTAGTTTATTTAATTATTTAAAATCTGGAAAAAAAGAAAAAACTACAGCAAGCATGATAATCAAAATATGAGTACATGGGATTGTAGCCCTCTTAATGTGCTCCAACATAAGTTAGAATCACACTCATATCATAAGTATTTTTCTATATTTTTTGATTTTTATTTTTTAGAAATCATATTTTTTAAATATGAAAATTCCAAAAAAAAAAAAAAAAAAAAAAAAAAAAAAAAAGAAGAAGAAGAAGAAAAAAATCTTAGATTAAAACTTGGAGAAAAATCTTACCTTTGTTAAAGATCTAGTTGAAATAGGCTTGAATGATGATAGTTTGAAAATTGAAATCCAGCTAAATGCCAAAAAAATTCCAGCCAAAACTTAACTTTTCAATGAGATGGGTGAGTTGCAGTGAGAGAGAGGCAAGAGAGGCGAGAGAGGAGTGAGAGAGAGGCGAGATATGCCTCTCTTGTACGAGATTGGGGGTGTTTAAACCCCTAAACCAAGGGATTGGACCAAAAAACGAAGGATCTCACCATCTCACGAGATCTAGGGGTGAGATCTCTTAACTGTCTCAACTTACTCTGTATCTCGTCTCGGCTAATGAAAAACCAAGATATCTCGCGAGATCTTGGCGAGATCTCCCACCATGAATGGAGGTAGAAGGGACTTGAATAGGGTTGGGAATTAGGGTCCTAGTGGAAGTGGGATATGGCTGCCATGGGGAAGAGAGGGAAAGAGGGAGGGTCATGGTTGTTAGGGGAGGGGCTAGGGCTTGAAAGGAACTAAAGTGGAAGGGGTAGGGGTTAATTGTGATGGGGAGGGGAGGTTTATCTAGGTTCGAACAAGAGGGGACGGGGCTGGAGAGGCTACAATGGTGGTGGTGCTGGGGTTGGATCTTCTATTTACCTAGGGATGGATGAGATAGGCTGGATTAGGCTGGATTTTGAAAGAACTTGCTGGATTTGCTGAATTGATGATCTTCTGGACTTGATATTTGATTGCTTGAAACAACTTGAAAGCTCTCAATTGACAACTACAAGGTCCCCCTCAAAGGAACCTTGCCACTCACTTAACCAAATATCAATCAAATTCTTTATTCATCAAATCTGAATTTTACGTTGAACTAATGTTCTATTTATTGCCTTTAACGAGAGAGTCTGACTTGGGTTGGGATCACCTGCTTTAGCCGGTTGTATTTCTTCAGTTGGGATCACCTGCTTTAGCCGGTTGTATTTCTTCCTCTGATAAGTCTGCACCTCCTTATTTTGGTCAATCTGGTTTTGAAAGACCCCAACAGTGTGTCTCACAGGAGTGGTCTCCCTTTGGCTAGGTTCTTCACATGTTTCAGAAATCGAAGGGGGAGGATTCGAGCCCTCAGGTATACTGGCCGAAGTCTCCCCCTGGTTAGGAAACTCTTCTGGGACTCTTAGGAGTCTAATAAGATTTTGTATAGGAGTTAAATTAGAGTTTGCATTCATGTAAACTTCTATTCCTTGTAATAGTCTACTTTCCACTTAATTATAAATAGAGGGCTTGAGATCATGGATCAATAAGCCATTCTACCAATTTCATATTTCTCAACATGGCATCAGAGCCTAATCTCGATTAGGGAATTAAGGAAAAAAAAGAGAGAAGAGTGTCGAACTTACCTCCTCGCCTCTCTTGCTGTCTTTGTCGTAGAAAAGGATCGAAACCCATCTTTTTTCTAACAGTTCTTCAAACCAATCGAGTAACCATCGAAACTCATCGCCCTCTCTGGCTGATATTCAGTACCGCTGCATTCAAATCGACAACACCAAGAACAGAAAAGAAGAAAAAGAAAAAGAGAAAAAAGATCCGCTGCACTCCATCACCATCGCAGTTCTGATTTTTGGAACGATATTCTGAATTTCCTGAATTTCTGGAACCAGACTCCTTCAGCCATCGCAAGAAATTCTGATTTCTGAAACGATATTGTGGAACCAGACTCCTTCAGCCATCACTGCCTTCAACCATAGCCGCCATCGTCTTCCGCCATCGCTCCTATCATTGTCTTCAGCCATCAGTCATCAACCGAGTCTTATTCACCCACCAGCCATCAGTCATCAACCGAGTCTTATTCACCCACCATCACCATCGAAGCTAGGTAAACTAAACCCCTGAAACTCGACGATGCAATAGTATTCCTAAAATCCCTTTAAAACCAATTCATCTTTGGTCGAACCAGATTTTGGTTTTTTTTTTCCCATATAACCAAACCAAATTTAGGCCATATTGTGGTTCTCTCCAAATTTAGACCAAACCAGCCCATTGCATATTTGGCTGAACCATTTTATTTTCTTAAAAAAAAAAAAAAAAAAAAAAAAAAAAAGGAGAAAAATTGTCTTGAGTTGTTTGGCTATTGCATTCTGCGACGTTTTAGTTTTTTTTTCAAAAGGTGAAGACTGAAGAACTGCAGACACTTTTTCAACATGACCACTATCGATGGTACTACTGCTTCCCACTGGATCCGAATATTTTCCCACTCTTCATTCTCTTTCGGTAAGATTTGACGGCACAAATTACTTGATCTGGTCTCGATCTGCTTACCTGACTATTGCTGGAAGAGGACTAGTTGGATACAATATGGGCACCACTATCAAACCCACTATCGCAGGTGTTTTACAGGATAAATGGATATCAAACGACTCTCTTATTATGTCATTCCTTTTGAATTCCATGCATCCAAATATTGCCTGGGGTTACCTATTACTTGATACTGCAGCCCAAATCTGGAAGGCTACTACTGAAACATATGGACAGTTGGGGAATGATGCACAGGTTTATGAGCTACGAAAGAAGCTTCATGAGACTACCCAAAAGGAACTAACTGTGGCCCACTATTATGCTGAGTTGCGATCTCTTTGGCAAGAGTTGGATCATTATGGGGATTATCACCCCACTAATCCAGATGATGTGGCGACCTATAAGAAGTACATTGATAAGATTTCGAGTATATGACTTCTTGGCAGGTTTGAACGTGGAGTATGATCAGATCAGAGTGCAAGTCTTAAGTCGTTCTCCCTTTCCTACACTTGAATCCCTTTCCTACACTAGAACAGTCTTATGCTCTTGTTCAGTGTGAGGAAAGTCGTCGATTAGTCATACTTCATACTCCTATTATGGAGAAATCAGCTTTACTGATCGTCGCACTAAATCTGATCGGCTAAGGAGATTGTCAAGTGTGAGCACCTGTCACAAACCATATCATACCAAGGAAAATTGTTGGAAACGCATGGGAAGCCCTGCTGATTTTGAGCAAAAACGAGCACAAAGACAGGGAAAACCAAAGGCTAATCTTCCTGAGACAGTTTCCACCACACCCTCTGCAAACGTTGGTTTTTCACAGGAGGAGTTCGCTACTCTGCGACGTATATTGCAGTCTTCTACTGCCGGTACAACCTCGACCACTGCTTCCTCTACTACCCCTACCAACTCTTACCTAGCTACTTCAGGATCTGGGGAAGGAGATTGGACGTGGTAAATGGACTTTGTTTGCTCGAGCCGATTGGAGGATCTACTTCTGCTTTGACTACATCTTCTAATCCGGTCCATTCGGTAATATCAGACCTTCATCAGTGGCACCGTAGGCTCGGTCAACCCCCTTTCAAATTTTGTCATTTTCTCTAGATTTGTTCCATTGTGCTTTCTTTTCGTTTGGGTTAGAATAGTTTTTTTTCCATGGTAATGATTTTTTTTCTTACCCTGATTTCTATCCATACCTTTTCATGATACTTTCATCTTACCATTACAATTTCTTCCTTTTCTTTGTTATTGTTTTCCCACGTGTAAAGCTACACGTGAGGGGGAGATTGAAGATGTCTACAATTCAATGCCTTTCATGTAGACTTCCTTATGTAGAATTTAATCTTTGTTACCTTTGAAAGTTTGTCCCTTACCTTCGCAATCTTCTACTTCTTTGAAAGTTTGTCCCTTACCTTCGCAATCTTTTACTTTGGAGATCTAACATTGCTATAGAGCTATCTTTTTGACTATGCAGAACTTGATCTCTGTTAACCCTGGAGATTTGCCCCTTAACTTGACATCTTCCCTTCGGAGATCTAACTTTGCAAAAGATTTGTCGTTTGACCTTTGCAGAACTTGATCTCTATTACCTTTGGAGATTGTCACTTATCTTGACAAAATTTCCCCAACCTTTGGAGATTGTCCCTTGGCAAACTTTCCCTTTAAAGATCTAACATTGCTACAAATCAAAAGTTTCACTTTGGCTGTTTTACCCTAGCTATTGTTACTCCAAAAATATATTTTCCCTCAGATTTGCGCAGAAATTTAGTCTTCTCAACATTTGAAGATTCTACCTTTTTTCTTGGGCGTTCTTCCTTGGAGATATAAAGTTGCAGTAAAGATGAGGACAAAGCAAATGGAAGTCTATAAGGCAGACGTAATCTATAAGTTTGAAGATCAAATTGCAGATGTTTACTTGGATAGATGTTTTATACTCTTTTGGTCAAGTTGGGCATGTGTGATATCCATGCCTCAACTTGAGGGGGAGTGTTGGATTCTATTAGGAGTCTAATAAGAGTTTGTATAGGAGTTAAATTAGAGTTTGCATTCATGTAAAATTCTATTCCTTGTAATAGTCTACTTTCCACTTAATTATAAATAGAGGGCTTGAGATCATGGATCAATAAGCCATTCTACCAATTTCATATTTCTCAATAGGATTCCTTAATGAATAAGGATCCCAACTTTTGACCAAAACACTTTATAGAGGTATCAAATTATTATGAGATTACAACCCTTAGATTAGAATCTTGCTAACACACTTTAAGTTATCTTTTTAAGCATGCTAATTAGATTAGTTATGATTAAAGCAACCAACTTTAAATCAAACTGGATTCTCTAAGGGCTTGTTTGGTTACATGAGTATGGAGATTTCAAATATCTAGAGATTTCAAATCTATAGATTTTAAATCTATGGAATCATAATTCATAAAATTAACTGTTTGGTAAATATGTGGATTCATCTTGAGAAATTATTTGGTCGATGTGATTTTTGTGAATGTGCAAATGTTTAATGCTTTTATGGTAGGGGTGAAATCTTAAATCTACAGATTCAATTTTTAGTGTAAAAAGATGAATTTCTAGATTTCATGAATCCAGGGATTTTCACAACCAAACAGGTACAAACATGAATCCAGAGATTTGAAATCTCTGGATTCATGTAGCCAAATAGGCCCAAAACAAACCAAACTTAACTCAAATTGGGAATTAAAAATAAAACCAGACTTGCAGACGAGAGCTAGAATCTCAAAAGAGGGGCAAAATGCCTAAAATACTCCCCAAGAGGGGATTTGGCCAACTTAGGGTTGCTTCTTGGAGCCATCCTGGGGTCCCACTTGGGGATTTTGCCACGGGGTACTTGTGTTCCCATCGGGCAATAGAGGGCAACAAAAAGCAAGGCAACAAGGAGACGCTAGGTTGCGTTGACCCAAAAATGGGCCTAGGCGTGTAGCCGGCTGCCTGGGCACGCCTAGGCAGCCACTTTGACGGCTGTGTTTGTCATTTAAGTCTTTAAAAGCCTTCTCCCCCTTTATATACACAAATCTATTTTATATTCATTATATTATAATTTGTTGTCTATTAGGCAATTACTAATAAATATAATTCATTATTAGAAAACCAATATTTTAGCCTTTCCAGATTAAGCACTGCTTAAGTGATGCTTGAGTGCTTAAGCAGGAGCTCGAATGCTTTGTTGTGCCTGGCCCCTTCACAACTATGATATAAAGCCCTAGCTACTATGCTAACCCCATTAGGCACCAATAGGTAAATAAATAAAAAAATTTCAAATTATAGTAGCATAAAACTATGCACAGGGAAAAATACAAGTATGAATACAGTTAGAAGTGGTTCTTGAGACCTAGAAGGATCTTGGGACTAGAGCTAGATTCTCTTCCGGGTATTTTGGTCCTTTTTCTGATTTGCTTTTACTTCCCTTCCCTTCCTATGTATATATGTAATGTGACTCTTGTAGCAATACAATCAATTATTCTCTGGTTTGCTGCCTATACCAATCTTCTTCTCCTCCTTCAGGTCTCCTCTCAGATATCCATTATTTACAAGGTATTAGAGGCTTAAAGCAAGGTTAGAACTGTTATATGTCAGCAAAAGTCCCTTTCTCCCTTTTTCTCTCTTCCTTTCATTCTTTTCATAGTCCAAGAACTTCCTCTCGCCAGCCATCTTGTTTGGCTTCAGTTCTCCGCAAGTTGGGGGAATTTTTCCCTCCCAACTTGAATGCCCAACTCGGTGACTTACCAGGGTGATGTAAACCAGGATCTAGGGCTAAGGATAATTAAGGTAATTCCCTAGATTTAGGTTTGCCTAGGATATTCCAGCAAAGATGAATGAAAATCCTAGGGTTTAGAGGGGTTTTCACACTCTCAAAACTCTTTACAGTGTGAACAGGGTTCTGGATTTTCTCAGAATTCAGAAAGTAGGTTTGGGGAGAGTTTTGGCTAGGGTAGAGCAGGTTCTGCCCTTGCTGGTTTTCTAATTTCAGACTGGTGTCTGTAAGTCTGAACTGTAAAGTAAGGCCAGAAGTTTGAACTGGTCCAGATTTCAGGTTTTAGAGATTCTGTAGAATTCTCATGGAAGAAGAAGATAAGCTGAAGTTGTTAGACTTAGGAAATTGAGTTTAGCTAGGGAATTGAGAATGGGATTAGGGCCAGGAGGGAATTGTGATCCTAGTATGGTGGAAAAGGAGGGAAGGTGGTGGGAACTAAGGTTTACTCAGGGGAGGGGTATGCTGTATCACAGGGAAGAAGAAAGGGGTGGCAGGCAGCCTATGGTTGCAGAGGTAGGGTGCAGAAGGGGCTTAACAGGATGTGGGAGGTGGGGAGGGGGGGGGGTGTTGTGGGGTTTAGGTGTGCTGCTGAATTGAGGCGGCAGCAAGGGCAGGGAATGGGGAAGGTTGTGCAGGACAGAGCAGGGTGGGGGAGATCTTGGACTTACTTGGAATGCTGTGAAAAGCTTGAATCGTTGCTTGGTGAATGGTGATCACTTGTTAGCTGCTTGGTTGAAGAAGAAGATGCTGAAACTTGAACAATTTTACTCAACTAGGGCCTACTTGACAAGGAGAACGACCCAAATAGAAAAATAAAAATAGATCTATAGACCTTTGATCGAGGGGATTCAAGCTAGACCCATATTGGGCCCTAAAGGGGCAAGAAAAATAACCAAAATACCCCTGGGCTGGGTTT
The DNA here is from genome assembly GCF_041222555.1 of Hakea prostrata. Classification (NCBI taxonomy): domain Eukaryota; kingdom Viridiplantae; phylum Streptophyta; class Magnoliopsida; order Proteales; family Proteaceae; genus Hakea; species Hakea prostrata. The sequence goes on from NC_142600.1 coordinate 1,130,864, forward strand.
GGCCAGCATGCTTAGGGGGTTCTTGGGTCCCACTTTACGGTTCAGCTGCGGGGTCAATCCGTGTTCACATCAAAGGGTCTTTTGGGGCTAAGACTGGCTGACCAGCCTATTTTTGGTCTTTTAAACGCAGTGGTGGCCCTAGATTGATGAAAAAACAACTGAATATGTGAGTTTGCTTTTGACCCCAAGTTTAAAACTCTTGTGCACTAAAGATGTGTGTTCCCTTTCATTTTTCGGCAACAATGCTTGTTTTGGGAACTGAAGAAGATGGGTGAAGAGTGTATTTCTTCACCCATCTTCTAAAAGTGAGATTTTATAGAAGGAATTGGGTTAGGGTAGATTAGTAATATCACATTTCGTTTTAAATGAGTTTGTTAAGTGAGTGTAGAAAGGTAAATTCACTTTTATGATTAGAAGAAAGCTAACACTGAAGTGTGGAGGGGGAGTTTGTAAGGTTCTGGTTTTGGAGGGGTGTGCCGTGTTTCCAATGGAATCGGAGGGAGCTTATGCAAAAGATTCTTTTTTGAAATGTCCAAATTACCCAATATGGGTTCTGCTTGCATGGTTAAATTTCCAAATTACCCCTGCATTTTGGGTAAGGGTACTACATCCACTTGATTGGAGTTTGAAGATGTTTTGGGTTTTGGGTTCTCTAACATAAACAATTTCCCTGTCTAACCCTGAATCAAGGATTGATTTCAAATTTGGCCATCAGTTTGGCCTTAGATTTTGAGGAGTGACTCCTTCCGTAAAGGTTTCTATTCTATGGTTCTCCTTTCATCTTCTGTTGTTGTGGACCTGTGGTGATACAGATACAAACCGAATTGGCCTACTTTTCTTTGAAATCAAGCTACGGTTTATAGATATGGCTGTTGAGCCTTTGTTTAATATGATTGTTTGGTCTTTCTTGTTGGTAGAAATATATTTGTTTGGTCATGAGCGTATTCTATGGGCCTAAAAGTTTAATGTCTAGTCTAAGTACGAAAATAGTCTAATTAATTGCTTTAATTAATGTAAATTCTGCCTGACATAAGTTATAAGGGCATAATAGTACTTTCTTATGTTTTTATTTCAGTTTTATGAGTCTAAGTCAGTCTAGGCTAGTTAGTTTCTATTTTCCTAGTTTAAATCAGTTTCTAATTCCTAATTCCTGTAGAGAAGACATGGATATTGAATGAAAGCATCCCATCGAGCATTGCGTGTGTGTTTTCATTTTGGTTCTGTTAATTAGTTTGAAGATCCAAGCGTTTGGATTTCTGGTTCTGTCAACTAGTTTGAAAATCCAAACTCTTTGGAAGGTTCTAGGTGAAAACAAGCCTTATATTTGTGACTGGTTGAAGATTAGTTCAACCTTCATTCTCCATCTGAGTGTTACATCCTCAAGGCTCCATTTAAGTATCTTGCAGCCTACACTCCCTTTTTTTATCTTTTATTTTGTTGAATTTTTGGATATTTTCAAGACCCAAATTTTAAGGTCAGATCTCCCCAATTTAACTGCTAGATTTGTCCCAAACTTTAGGTATATCATCCCCCAACCCTGATGATTTTAGATCTTGTTTGATCCCATACTATCTATCTGATTTCAATATATAAATACCTTCTTGAATTTTCATACTCCACCAAACCCCTAAAATAGGAACCTCCATATCTTCTAACTTAACCATCTAAACCCAGCCAAACTTGGGGAATCATATCTCTATACACCTACACCCCTCCAAGTTTCAACTCATTTTGACACCTATAGACCCTAGTTTCCCATCTCAAAGAATTTATCCCATATCTTCCATGGTTGGGCTATGTATTCTTTGAGATCCTAAATATCTAAGAGCATACTTTTTTATCACAAAGCCCTAACATAAACTTTTTTCTCTAAAATTGTCCCATCACAGCCCATATCACAAAGTAGACCCCATATCCCACAACCAAAGTTTCAAGAAACCCTTTCTTCGTCCCATATGAGTTGGTTCTCTTAAAAATCTTGGAAGGAGTGGCCCTCATTAAATTGGGGCTGCGTCATGTGGTTTATGAAAGCAGTTTGTTCTCGGGTTATTGATCCGTAATTTTTGCTCTGGACTAGAGACTATTTTCTTTCATGGTAGTCATGTTTTGCTTACTATGAGCTAGTTTGTTCACAATACTAGACAGCTTGATTCTGGATTACAGGAAGTTTAAAATTACTCCTAATTTAACTTCGGCTATGTGAGAGAATGTTTTTCTTTGGTAATATGTTGATTTGGCACATGTATTGGCTAATTAAAAGTTTTTTACAGCAAGTTCTTGGATGCTTGTATGAACTACAAATATTAATATAGATGCAGACACGACAAAGTTATCTGTCATATATGCATGCAATGAAAATTACTGATCTTGCATTAGGATTTTTTTTTGGTGGCTCTGTCAGAGTGGAACTGCATGAACAACTTTGGATACTGTATGAACTGCATGAACAACTTTGGATACTGTATAGGAAAATCCAACTTTCGTTGCCTTTTTTGTGGTTTGGCTTAAGCAAAGAACTTATCATAGTGATAGTGGTATTTCTTTATTTCTATCTTGCTTCACTAATTGGTTAAGTGTGTTGCCTATTTTTATTCTGTCTCATGGATGTTCTTTGTCTCAAGGTCAGGATTATGAGAGTTCAGATGGCTGTAGGTGTCCTGCTGAGAATGAGGGTAAGACTAGTGTCTCAAATATATTTGCATCCTATGCAACCATGCCAACTCAAGTTGGCTCCTTAATTCCTTCTTTTGACTACTCCCAAGAATAATTGGGTACCATGACAACTTCAATATATGATGCATCTACACCAGGAAGTAACCAACAACTTTTTAATTGATTTTGGTGCGCAGGACTTGGCTTCTCTTTATTATGAAGACAATTTCAAAATAGAATTATTTCTTGAAATAAGCAAGCGAATTGGTTTTTGGTCAAAAAATTGAAATCATTTTGATGTGAACCAATTCTAGGGTTCAGGTTTCTAAGATAATCTCCATAGAACTTAGGATCTGCCCCAGAATCTTCCAGCAAAATAAGCCAATAATTTTAGGGGAACCTATGGGTAGAAGGGAATTGGAAGGAAAAATAGGGAAACACAATTGGGATCCCAATGATTGTTAAAGGTTTAACAAAAACCTCTATGGCATGATTTTCAGATGTCCAAAAATTACCCCAAGGTTGATGGAAAGAAGAATGAGATAATTTGGATGATAAGGTAAGGTCTAGGGTAGACTGAGGGGATCATTCCAAAATGCAAAGATGGGAAGTTTGGTGTTTTTGATAATGGATCTTGGGCAATCTTTTTTTATTTTATTTATTTTTATCTTTCCTTCTTACTCTTTTCTTTTTTTCCCCCCCACTCATTTTTGGGCTTTTTTTCTTTTTCTTTGCTTCTCCCTTTCCTTTTCTTATCTTCTTCCCTTTTTTTTTTTCCTGTTTCTTTTTTCTCAGATCTGCCACAAGTCAGAGAGGGAGGGGAGGGGTGGGGTGGGAGTTGCCGCAAGGCTTGGGGAAGGGGGGAAGGGATGGGGAGGGTTGCAGGGGGAATAGAGGTGCTGTAGGGGCTGGGAAGGTTGCTGCTGGGTTGTGGCAGCAAGGGGGAGGGTCTGCTAGGGTTGCACAGAAGAAGGGAGGGCTTGTTGGGGGGGGGGGGGGTCTAGGGGTGGTAGGGAAGGGGTAGGACGCTGCTGTAACTACAGGGGGATGAGAGGGAGAGGGCTGCGATGGGGTGCGGGTGGTTTCTAAGGGGTTGCACAAGAGAGGAAAGGGAAGAGGGAGGGTGCGATGGCCTAGAGGAGGAGGGGAGGGGGAAGGGGGCTGGGGGTGTGAACTTGGTGAGGCTGCTGGATTTGAAGATTGCTGCTGTTGAAGGTGAATGGTTGCTGGAACTTGAAGAAATAATGCTGTATATGAATCTAAAGAGCTGAAAATCTATCGTTGCCTTCCCAAAAAGAATCACAACTTTTTTCCCACAAGCAATATTCAAATTTTACTAAACCAAACTTCACTTAAAAAGAAAAGAGTAGGCTCCTATTTATAGCCTGCTAAAAAGAACTCAACAGTAGGTGGGATTCCATCATAGAGTAGGATCCCACACCACAATCACAACCATTGAAATAAAAATCAAAACATCTAAGATTCCCTATTAGACACATGTTGAAATAAAAGTTTAAATAATTTAAAACTCTAGCATAAGGAAGTTCACTTGAAAAAGAAATCCTTAGGATACTCAACTTCTAACTACTAACTCAACCACTAAATCAAGTTAAGACTTATTAACCAAATTGGACTCTAGAATTAAATTCTAGCAACTAAATAGGGCAGAAAATGGCCATAATACTCCTCCTCGAGGGTTTGGCCAGCCTAGGGAGACTTTTTAGGGGTATATTGTGGGTCCCACTTAGGGTTTCGGCCAGGGGATCAACCCTTTCTTGAAAGCATTCATCTCCTGATAAGTGTGCTAATCAGATGCTCTTCGTTTGATGCTTCGGAAATCCCTGGTATGAACTCGTCCGCACATCTTGTAGTGAGGAGGAAGTAGTAGGTATTTGGCTGCCAATACTGCTCCAAGACAGAATTATGGAAAAGTGATGACGCAAGGGATGTAATCTTCTAGTCTAGGAGCCTTCTTTGCATGAACCAAGGGGGTAGGATGAAGCAAACCTATTTCGTTTCAAAGCCAGTTGTCATTTCCCATGGGGTCTTCTTTTCTCACTATTCCTGCCTGTATTGTTGTCTTGGCTATGCTCCCTTAAACCTTTGTGTTGCTATTTCCAGCCTTGCTTTTCTTTATATCAAGAGTGGGTGGCACATACTCTAGGGCTTTAAGAGAGTGCAGGGTAGTGCTCTCTCAAAGTTTCTATACATGGCATCTAGTCAGTCTTGTTTGCTTCGATCTCTTCTCTCAAAATCACCTTTAAGTCAATAGTCCCTGTTGTTCTAGTTTTAAGGATTACCTCCTCTTTGGATAGAATATGGTCATGAACCATGCAAGGATCGTAGCTTCGGTTTCAAGGCTGGTTTTGACCTAGCAAAAAACTAAAATTTCCAGGTTTCGAAACCTAGTACTTTTCAAGCATAGTTTTGACCTTAAGTTTCAGGGCTTATATGTCCTACATTATTTCTTACCTCCTACCTATTTAAAACAT